>NC_064814.1:35064313-35079106 GCF_023721935.1 Panthera uncia
ATCCTCATGCTTTCTCCCTCCTCCCTCTTCTCCTAGTCCATTTCTTCTCCTGCTGGTGCGAGGGGGGGAGGGGGGGGGGGGGGGGGGGGGGGGGGGGGGGGGGGACCCTCTCCCCAGGTGCCCAGGTTCCCATGAGCACACACACATGCACACGCGCGCGCGCACACACACACACACGTGTTCTGACCCATGGTTCTGGAGGATTCTGGGTCCCCTGACTCCTTACTTGGTACCCAAGGCTCCCTTACTTAGAACCCAGGGTGAGAAACCACCCTTAACCACATGGCCAGAATGTGGAGCTGCTCAAATAACCCACCAGGAAAAGGCCAGGACCCCCACCTTCACCCTGTTGTGGACTCCCATTTGCTGCACACTCTGTTGTCTGAGACTGTGGGCCACACTTCTGGCCCTACCATCTATCAATTTCCCCAGATAACATGAAGAGATGAAGTATAAGGTCACGTGGAGATTGAGGACCCTATTCACCCATAGGTCTAAACCTGGAACTCTGAGAACTCCGGATCAGCTTGGAGGCCTGATGTGCCAGTGAAGACCTAAGCAGGCTTTCCTCACCCATGGCCAAGGGCAGGGCAGGCTCCTATACTTTATTAATGAGCTGAATCTAGCCCAGAATGTGGCAACTTCCCCATGCAGAGTACTCTGGAATTAAGGTCAAAGGCCCAGCCCGGGGAAAACCCAGAAGCCATTCATTCCCTGCTGTCCATTCATATGCTTTATCTGGAAGCCCTCACCATGGGCCTGGGCCTATTGCATGATGGTGTCTGATCCAACTCCAGAGAGGGGGAGAACTTGGAAGGAGGGCAGGGCCCAGAGTGCTTACCGTGCGTAGACTAGTTTGGCCAGACAGTCTCTGCGAGTGTCACACTCGGCTCGGGAGCAGGGCTTCTGGAATACCTGCTGCTGCCTGCCTGCCCTGATGGTTCTAATCTGCAGTGTCTCCAGCAGTGGGTCTTCTGGAAGCTGCAGCAGTGAGGCTGATGTCCTGATAGAGCCTGAGAGGGACAAATCACCCTCCATCCAAAAAGCCCTCTTTACAAGACACTGTGAAGTCACCCAACTGGACAGAATAAACCTAGGTTCTGGTGCATGAGGAGACTTGCCCAAAGCAGAGACTGGACTTGAACCCAGGACTTATATGTCCCGGTCCACACTGCCATATGTGGGGCAAATCACTTTATAAACCCTCTCTTGTTTTCTCACCTGTAAAACAGAGATGATGCTGTTTGCCTCACCAGAGATGGGGTAAGTAGTAACATCCGTGTTTTCATCAAGGGCATCCTCACATTCCAAATTTCACCCTCTGGCCTCCCACCAGGTCCCACCAGTGTTGGCCCTTTTCCAGACAGGGCATACCCTGCTCCCTCGGTGTGTGACCAAAGCTGATACACAGACCCCCATCCTTGTTCTCACACTTGGCATCGTCCATCAGCTGGCAGGACTGGGCTTCATCCTTAGAGTCAGCAAACCAGATGTTTCCGAGGTGCAGCAGTCCAGCCAGGACCTGAGCAGACAGGAGAGGACATGACAGGAGCACCTTCTCAAGGGCTGAAGCCTAGCCTGGGAGAGGCCCCTCTCCTGATGAATATAATCATGAGAACAAAATAGTAACAGAAACTCCCAATTGATGCCCATGACAGAAATGACACAGGGAAATGTTAAATTACAAACCTATAGGGATTTCTGGCTGGCTCAGTGGAGCATGTGCCTCTTAATCTTGGGGTTGTAAATTCAAGCCCCACGGTGAGTGTAGAGATTACTTAAAAAAATAAAATCTTTAAATCACAAGCCTATAGGCAACAGACGTGGTAAAAGAGAAAGGCAGGATGAGAATCCATGTAGTCTGACTTCAGATGTCTCCCAGGGCAGCCAGTGGGCTCCTATGTCACCCACTGTCTGTCCTTGTGCCTCCCCTCCTCCAGGAGCAAACTGTGAGAACACCACTCCTGTTACTTGTGGACCAGGCTCTTTCTGTGTGGCTGGTGGGGGTTTGGCCCTGGTTCCCTTTGGTCCTTTCTCAGCACTGCTAGGCAGCTGACAGCACAGTCCAGGATAGGATCTGTGATCTTGGTCTCCTAATAGTGGGTGTTCCCTTGCCTGTACACTCACTGATCCATAAGAATGAGTCTCCAGGGGCTATAGAGAGGAGACTCATATGTCCAGCAGCTGGGGAACCCTTAGACCCTTATGGGGAGAGCAGAGCCTCTCCTACCATCCCTGTCTGGTCCCAGGCAGGGTATCTCCACATGATACCAGCTTTCAGGCCACAATCTACCTTGGAAGAAGACTGCTGTGCCCAATGGGTAGAGGGTCATGATACTGTCAAGCCAACACTCCTGTCCAGACCCCTGGTGTTGTCCACTTGTCCTGGGCTTGTTCCCATGTGCTGTCCCTGTGGCCAAACCTGATGGTACCCATACTGGCCATGATCCCCTTCCTGCCTGAGCAGCCCCAATCCAGAGGTAGAGGTCACTTTCCACTGTACTGCCATCTCCCTGCAGGGGTTTCTCCATATCTGCTGCCAGCCTATCCTATGTATCCCCCTCCTGTTGTTCTGGTGGGTGAGGAGGTGATGGCAGAGGGAAGTAGTGAGCCCAGTTAGCAAAGACAGAAGGGAGAAGAGAGGCCACTAGTGGGATGAGAGGCGCCCAGGTCACATGGGTCAGCACTCCATCCAAGAGGAAGGAAAGAAAGCAGAAGTTAGAATTACTACACCTGGTACAAACTGCCCTATGGTGATGTCTGACCTTGGGGAGGTTACTTTACCTCTCTAGTTTTCTCAAGCACAAAATGGGAAAAATCTCCATATACACAGGACTGTTAAAAAAACCAAATAACTAAGAGGTATGAGCATGATTTTAAAATCTGAATACACTGGATGAACATGTGGTGGCATCACTTCTCTATTTTGATCACTGCAGTGATAACTGACCCAGGCACCTCATCCTGTCCCCCGGGCCACTGTGCTAGATTTTATAATACAGTACTGTGCACTTGATCACTGTCCTCTATGCTCTGTCCACCCTGACTCCCTGTCCAGGCTCAGGTGCACAGAGGATAGTTGACTCCTTAGAAAGTATACAGTGGGGCCTAAAGTCCTAGATCCTCAGAGTTCAGAGAAGGGGCCTATGAAAGGGGCTGCCCATTCATCACATCTACCAAACGTAAGAGGTATGCCTTTTCTTCTCACCTGAAAGATGTTGTTCTGAGTGGGGATGTCAATGCCCAAATGAAGCATGGCCTCTCTGGTCACCTGGAAACAATCCTCTGAAAAAGAATCCAAATCACAGCCCAGTGTCAGCACCCGAGGTCAACAGGGGCTTCAAGGAGTGAAGAAGGCAGGCCCTATGCAGAATGTGAGTGGTACTGATGCGCTAGCCCAGGGTGCTAGGCAAGACTCCCCCTACCTTCCAAGGTCCTCTCTGGGTTAGGTAGCCAAGAGAAGGATGCTCCCTCGGGGAGGTGCCACTGGAGCCTCTCATCCATGCTGGCTCCTTTACAGATCTGTGGGGAGGAGTGGGAGGGTGGCTGAGGTGGGGGTGTGAGGAAGACCAGGCCTGCATAAGCCTGGGGTTGTGATGAGGAGAAATGCTTCGACATTACAAGGTTGAGATGTCAGGGCACAGAGCCCAGGGCAGGCCTAGGGGCAAAAGCCGCAGTAAATATTCTAAATATCTCTGATGCAAAAAAGCCTGCTGAGGCCTGTGGTCTGATGAGGAAAGCACTCCTGTCTAGAGAGCCCCCAGTCCCCATCTGAGAGCAGGGAGATGTACTATCCATGCTCTAGGGAACCCCCAGTCTGATGGAAGACACATCAGACACAGTTCTAGGGAAGCCCTCATTCTGTTGGAAACAGTTGCCATTCTAGGAGTCCTCAGTTTGGTGAGGGTGACACAGTCCCAGTCTCAAGGACCTTTTGGTCTGACAGAGAAAGCAAATGCATCTCCATGTCAAAACCATCCTGGGAGTGGAGGTCCAACGTGAGGCAGAAGTGTTGCATAAAACTTCCAGGAATAAGGGGCAGCATCACTGAAAGCCAGGTAATGAGGCAGGCCTGGAGCATAGTGAGGGTGGAGGGGAGGGTTTGGACACTCAGACCCATCTCCACTCTACATCTGGGCAGCTGTGGGCCCAGCCTGACACAAACCTGGTAGAAGATGTGGAAGTTCCTCTCACTGGAGGCCTGGCAGGTCACTCGAGTTTTCTCTAGGAGGTACGTCTGGACTGCAGCTCCAGTCATCTGCTGGGCACTGGGCACAAGCAGGCCAGAGCCCATTAGTGGTCTATTCATTCCATAGCCATTTATTAGGTACTATTTTGTCCCAGAATGCAATCTAGCCACTCTCCCCAAAGCTCTTTCACTTAAAGTGGGTGTTGAGGACAAGGACCACTCAGCAGGCCCTTAGCTGTTCTGGAACTTTCCCCTGCAACCTGCTCAGTGGACAGGACCAAGCCCTCAAGTCATTTTGTCCCATCCCAAACCAAGAACAGAAGCCCCAGTTTCAAGTGTAGGGGTATAGTCCAGAAAGGTGGTAGTTTAACTCAAAGCCCCCGAGCAAGGGTGAAGCCGGGAGGAACTCACAGGCCATGACAAGAATACTGCCTCTGGGTCCCTGAGGCTGGAGTAGCTAGAAGTCTCTAGGTTCAAAGATCACCCTCAGGCTCATTTAGCCCACAAACATTACATGCCAAGAGGAGCAGGGTTCTGCCCATAAGGGTAGCCCAGGCTGGAGACTGCCCCAGTCACTTTCAAACTCCCCACCCCAGTCCTCCCATCAGCCAGAGTGGCAGCAGCCATTACCTGTTCAGCTGTAGCTGGATGAACTTCCCAAAGCGACTGCTGTTGTTATTCCTCAGTGTGCACGCATTCCCTACAGATCACACCTATGTTTATAACACTCCCCCACGTTTATAGGGTCCTCATGGGCCAAGGTGGGGGCCATCTCTACCTGCAAGTCACCTGAAGGCCCCTTTGTGGGTTTCCAGGTCACAGGGGACTGGACTAGAGAATGGGCACTCGGGCTTCAGCAAGTGTGTTTCAGGAGAGTTAGAACTTCCTAGCAATGAACTAGAATGAGCAAGTCTCAGTGGTCGGGGACTGTCTTCTTTGAAGGGAAAGGACCAAAATCAACAAGCTGTCACTACTGAGTTAGGTAACATCTAGGTACAACAAACCTATCTCCACCCTACATCTGGGCAGCTGTAGGCCCAGCCTGACACATCTAGGCTCGAGTCCCAACATGGACAATAACTGATGAGCATTCTTAGATAAGTCCCCTTCTTCCCTGAAGCATCAGGAAACTGTATGTAAGAACAGGATTTGAACTAGGAGAGCCAAAAAGTCCTCTCCAGCATACTGTTACATCTACCTAGGCTAGAGGAGGGGATGACTCTAGTGGAAGGAGGCCAAGGGTACCTGGAAGGAGGTTGAGGGTCCAAGGCAGTGAGTGATACACTCTCCTCTCAAAGCACTACCCCTCTCCCTGGGAGATGGCAAATCCCAGAAGAAATGGAACCGAGGTACTATGCACAGGACAACAAGCTCACCAAAAGCTTCCATGACAGGGTTGGAGTTTAAGATGCGCTGTTCAATTCTCTCTGCAATTTTGTGACTCTCCAAAGATGTGGGTGAGGCAGCCACCACAGCATAGAACTTCATCAGGCAGCGGGATGTCCATGTCTGCAGCAGAAACAACCCTGTGGGAGACGAGTCCATGTTCCCTCCCACCAGACCTCAGGATATGGTACCCACTAGAGCCCTCTTCTCCACCAGACATGTTGCTGACCAAATGGGGGAATAGCGAATTTAACTATGTCCTTGGACAAGGCACTTCGCTCATCTGTGAAATGGGAGGGTTGCTCACTTCTGCTGCTTCTAGTTCCAGAGGACACCTTTAAGAAATAAAGGAAGAGGCAAGGAAGAGGCACCTGGGTGGCTCAGTCAGTTAAACGTCTGACTTCGGCTCAGGTCATATCTCATAGCTCATGAGTTCGAGTCCTACATTCGGCTCTGTACTGACAGCTCAGAGCCTGGAGCTTGCTTCAGATTCTGTCGCCCTCTCTCACTGCCCCTCCCCCACTTGTGCTAGTGTGAGCTCTCTCAAAAATAAACAAACAAAAAAGGTATTTAAAAAAAAAAAGAACTGCTAGAATTAACCTTTTTCAACACAATTGCAAAATTCAAATGAATTGTAAGGTAGAGAATAGCTCCCAGAAGGTAGAACAAAATATTAAGAGATGGAAGAGTAAGTGAGAAAAATAAGACTATTAAACAATTACTCAAACTTCCTACTAACAGAGAAGTTAAAGAAAGAAAAAACAGAGGGAGGAAATTACTAAATTATTAGCATAATACAAATTTCCCCAAAGAAAAGAACATGAGTTTTCAGGTTAAAAAGACCCACATAAAATATCCAGCACAATAAATGAAAAACAAAAAACAAAAACCATACCAAGATAAAGACTGAGTTTTTAACACCTATGGATAAAAATGAAGATTCTAAAGGCTTTTAGAAAGAAGAAACAAATCACCATTATGGACTGGGACTCTCTATCACAACACTCAAAAAATATAGAAGAAAAAACCTTATAAATTTGGAAAGAAAATGATTTCCAACCTGGAATTATATAATCCAGCCAACATATCAAGTTTGAGGCAAAATAAACATTTTCAGATGTGCAACTCAAAAATTTGCCCTCCACACACTTTTTTCAGGAAGCTACTAAAGAATGTGCTCCATAAAAACAAGGCTGTTAAAGAAGTTGAAACAATGGGTTCCAGCAAGGGGGTTTGTCATAGGACAGAGGGCAACTGGGGAATCCCCAGAGCGAAGCAGAGAAGCTCCCAGGTAGTAATTGCATGGCAACAGCCCTTGGCAGTCCAGGCCTCCCACCAGTCCAGGTCGGAGCAGGAGATCTGGGAGCTCCAAAAGAATACCCCCATGACAAAAAAACAAAAAAACAAAAAACCTGATATACTTGCCATCAGGTGAGTCCAGCTTTGGTGACAAGTTTAGTAATAATAATAGGTATACAGAAATTAAACAAGTGAAAAAAAAAGGGCAATTATTAAGTAGAGGGAAAGTAAAAATTATATAAGAAAGGATAGTATATTATACGGTTCTGCTGTGAACAATACATACATACATGGCTGTAATACTGCGTATTAATTAAAAATCATGAGAGGCGCCTGGGTGGCTCAGTCGGTTGAGCATCCAACTTTGGCTCAGGTGGTGATCTCATGGTTCCTGGGTTGAGCCCCGCATTGGGCTCTGTGCTGACAGCTCAGAACCTGGAGCCTGCTTCAGATTCTGTCTCTCTCTCTGCCCCTCCCCTGCTCACACACAGTCTCTGTCTCTGTCTCTCTCAAACATAAATAAACATTAAAAATAAAATCATGACATAATTACTTATGTATTTGGGGGCAGAGAAATAGGGCTAAATCTTTTTTTTTTTTTTTTAATTCTTTTCATGTTTATTTATTTTTGAGTGAGAGAGAGAGTGTATAAACAGGGGAGGGCAGAGAGAGAGGGAGACACAGAATCCGAAGCGGGCTCCAGGCTGTCAGCACAGAGCCCAATGTGGGGCTCGATCCCACAAACCATGAGATCATGACCCAAGCCAAAGTTGGATACTTAACCGACTGAACCACCCAGGTACCTTAATCATAGTAGGAAGTGAACAGATAAGGTCAAAAACTGAAAAATTAACAATATAAGCATATTGTTTAGAAATACAGATGCAAACACCCAAATAAACTGCTAGAAGATGTGAAAGTCGTTGCCTCTGGAGAGAGGGAATAGTCTTGAGAGATATGGGGTGGGGTTGCTATTTTTCTTTGTAAGCCTTGCAGTACACTTGATTTTTGAACTATGTAACTATGCTACTACTTATTAAAAATAAATGAAAAAAACCATACAGACCCAGCACATGAACATAGTGGCTGCTCAATAAAGGGCTACAGTACTTTGGTTGCATGGGTTTCAGGCCAGGTACAGCCTCAGCGCCCCACAATTGCTCTGGAGGACAATAAGCTTTCTCTAGGAGCTGGGTATGAGCTATTGTACTGGCTACCTTGATGGAGCTCTTAAAGATCCTCTCCACATCCAAGTCCAAGCTGCCTTCCCTGCAGCTTACCGTCTTCACCTGTTTCCTTGCCTATCTTTCCCAGTGGACTGAGCCCTCTAAAAGCTATATTTTGCATTTTCCATCTCTTTCCTCCCCCTGCCACTCTTCAGTGGCTAGCCCACGGCCTAGAAGCTGCCAGGTACTCAGTACTCAGCAATTCTCTCATATGTGAGTATAGGCAGAAGCAGTTTATGTTCTAAAGAATTCCTTGTGGGGATGCCTGGGTGGCTCAGTTGGTTAAGCATCCAACTTGATTTCAGCTCAGGTCATGATCTCACAGTTCATGGGATCGAGCCCTGTGTTGGGCTCTGTACTGACAGCATGAATTCTCTTTCCCTCTCTGCCCCACCCCCGTTCATGCTTTCTCTCTCAAAAATAAACTTAAAAAAAAACAAAAAAAAAGAAAAAACAAAAAAAAAAAAAAAAAAAGAATCTCTTGTGAGGGTAAAAGCATTGTGGAAAGGGTGGGGTGGCTAGGTGAGGCTTGGCAAGAAGGTGGTGAGGCCTGGCCCATTGGCCTCCTCTGACCAGCTGTTCAACTCCTTAACCATCCCTGTGCAACATTCTGTCTCATTTGTGGTTCTGCCACCTAGGGGGCCAGTTGATCATATCAAATGCTTCTGTCCTTCGCCACAACTGGCCTGATGCACTGCCCTTGCCATCATGGGGAACCCGAGGATGCAAGTGGGCTCCTCCAATAAACCCTTTCCCACAAGTCACCCCAGCTACTTTAGAGGAGTTCTGCCATGTGCCAAGCATGCCACCAAGTGCCTATGTGCACTTGTTCATTTAACTGTCATTGGAGTCCCAGGAGTTAGGTGTTGGTCCTCCTGTCCTTATCATTTTACAAGTGAAAGAACTGAGGTTTGCAGAAGCTAAATACCTTTCTAATGTGCTCTTAACCACTATTCTGGAATCCCAATAGCTGACCTCTGTTTCCAATGGTGTCAGAGAGGAGACCTTTTTTTTGTTTTTAACATTTTTGAAGTTTTATTTATTTATTTTTGAGAGACAGAGAGAGGCAGAAAGAGAGGGGTACAGAGGATCCAAAGCAGGCACTGTGTGGACAGCAGAGAGCCCAATGTGGGGCTCGAACTCACAAACCATGAGATCATGACCTGAGCCGAAGGCAGACGCTTAACCAACTGAGCCACCCAGGTGCCCCAGAGCTGAGACTATTTTTTGTTTTGTAATTTTTTTTAACATTTATTTTTGAGAGAGAGAGTGCGAGCAGGTGAGGGGCAGAGAGAGCGAGAGAGAGGGAGACACAGAATCTGAAGCAGGCTCCAGGCTCTGAGCTATTAGCACAGAGCCCAACATGGGGCTTGGACCCACGAATCATGAGATCATAACCTGAGCTGAAATCAGATGCTTAACCAACTGAAACACCCAGGAACCGCAAGGGCTGAGACATTTGATAAGAAAAGGAAGACTGAGAAAGAAAGTATCTTACCCAGGGTTACATGGAAGAGCCTGGACTAGAACCCTGTCTCCTGACTTCCTGCCCAGTGCTTGCCCACCGCTGCACAGTGACTTTCTGTTTGAGCCAGCCTATCTGCCTATCTGGACTAGGCAGCAAACAACTCCACTCCTTCCTTTCTACCACCCCCACCAGTCACAAAATTGAGAGGGTGGGAAAGAGGCCCTCCTTACCTTTCCAGCACCACTCTCTCCGCTGACAATGATAGACTGGTTGACTGGTTCGATCAGGCTCTGGACATTCCTATAGGTCTGTTCACCCACAGCAAAGATGTGAGGCCTCAGTTTCTAGAACATCAAGGGGTAAAGGTCACATGAGGGAATGACTGTCTCCAAATAGTAGCTGATCCAATGATGGCTGAAATGGGGAGGCTGCCAACAGCAGTACAAGGAGGCTTCCTCTAGAAAAACTTCCTGGCTGTAACAGTGTTAGACCAAACTATGGGACCCCTATGCTGGCTATAATTACCCATCTTCTCTCAGACTGGAAGCAGTGCTGGCCTTGACCAGTCTATAACCTTAACACTCTGTCCTCCCATCTTAATAGTCTTTTTCTGCTATTTATTATTTTATGTTATTGTACTTTGTAGCATGCAAAGAATTTTCCTACAAGTTACTGCCTAAAAAATCTATGCATTAGGGGCACCTGGATGGCTCAATCGGTTAAGCATCCAACCCCAGCTCAGGTCACGAGCCTGCAATTCATGGGCTCCAGCCTCACGTCATGCCCTGTGCTGTCAGCTCAGTCTGAAGCCTGCTTCGGATTCTGGGTATCCCTCTTTCTCTTCCCCTCCCCTGCTCTCACTCATCTCTCTCTCTCTCTCTCTCAAAAAGAAAAAAAGCATTAAAAATTTTTTTTAAAAATCTGTGCATTAGTTACATAGCTAATCCTATTGTATAAATGAGAAATCTGAGGTTTGGAGGGGCTAAATAACCTTTCCAAGGTCTCTCAGCAAGTAAATACAACCATGTGATTTAAATTCCAAGGCCACTGTTCTTTCCATCAACAGGTATTTAATTATCCTCAATGTGCTGGGCATTAAACCAGGCACTGGGGAAATAGGTAACCATGACATGGCTTTTGCCTTTGAAGAAGGAGTCAGTCAGTGAGATATGGGCTCTCAGAGCAGACTTCCCAAAGAGTCCACTTGGACACTTAACCACACACGAGCTTCAGGAGGGCGATGCCAACTGCATGATGCCTAGCCAGCCCAGCACTGCCTGCCTAGCAATTACCACCTACCCACAGCTTACTGAAGGGAAAAGGCACCATTCTGGATGGTGTCAGAGCCATCCCTCTGCACCTGCCCCTGCCACCTCTTGCCTGAACTGTTAAAAGCTTCCAACTGTTCTCCCTATATCCTGTTTTACTTTCCTGAACCTAACTCTAGTCAGTCCCTGGGGACTGACTCCCTATATCCTGTTTTACTTTCCTGAACCAGCTCTAGTCAGTCCCTGGGGACAAAGCACTGTAGATTCACTCTGCCTGCTTCAGACCCTTCTTATCTCATCTCCCATCTCATCTACTACTTCTCTCCTTGACAGCAGCCCTCCTGCCAGCACATTTGCTCTTGCCTCTCCCTGAACACATCATGCACTTAAACACCAACTAGCCAATTCCCTGCCTGTACCACCTCCATCCCATCAGCATTTACTCCTCTCATTTTTCTCAGCGAAGAGGAACACATGCAGAGTTTTCTAGGGCAGTCCTAATCACATGTAATTTTCTTCTTTTCAAAAATGTGGTTTATTAAATACACAAATATACCTTTGTAAATTCTTTCCTATTAATAAAGTCACACATAAGACAAAAATCTATTATCCCATACCCTTATTTTAGGTTCCAAACTCAGTTAAACAAGTATTTATCTCCCACTTTGCACCTACTGTCATGTGTCCAAAATTCAATCTCCTGGTGGGCAGGGCCATGGCACCAGCAGACTCTGAACTACTGCATGGCTGGTGAATAGGTGGATAACGATGAAGATGCTGTAAGGAGGCCCAGGGGGACATGGCAGAGCCCTGAGGCCCAGGAAGTGGCTGAGGCTTACCTGGGGCTGAGGAGCAGCGTGGTACTCTCTCATCAGTGCTGGTGAGTAGAGCTGAGGCACAGGCTTGAAGGGGTTCAGAGCCACCAAGGTGCAGCCAGCACTGGTGTAGAACATGTCCGCTGCGTACCGAGCCTGCAAACACCTCAGAACTGAAGCAGAGGCACCTTTAGCAAACTGTGGCTCAAATACAAACATAGACAAACACTAGCCTAACAGCGCTACCTTTGCAATTAGCCAAATGCCTTTAGATCCCAGCAGCTCCCTGATGAATAGGTCCAAGATCTAATTAAGATGAGACCCAAATCCGGAGCAAAGTCTGCCCTGGGGAGCCTGGGTGCAGCTGCCAGACAAAGGTCTGGAGCAGCCCATTTGGCTCCAGGTGAGGAGTCCTGTCTGCCTTGTTCTGACCAGGGGAAGCTGGCTGAATCCCCACATCACATCTCCACCCTCTTGGAGAGGGCACTTTTTTTTTTTTTTAAGATTTTATTTTTAAGTAATCTCTACGCCCAACATGGGGCTTGACATCAAGAATCATATGCTCCACTGACTGAGTCAGCCAGGCACCCCTTAGAGATGGCACTCTTAAGGACAGGGAGGCCCATACCTGTCTCCAGCGTCACAGGATTCACCTTGGTGAGGTCATCCAGCTCGTGCAACAGGGCCTCCCCGCCCAGGAACTCCTGTAGGTCTTCTCTGAGGGATTTTCCTCCTTGGGCATCAGAGCCTGAACTGTGGCCATTAACCTGAGAGGCCATGAGAAGAGGGCCATGAAAGCTGGGACTGAGACCAGCTGGCAGCAATGTAGGGGTAGGGGCCTATATAGCAGCAAGAGAACAGGCTTCTAGTTCTACTACCTCAGACACTAATAACATAGGCTGGCTGGGGTTCATATTTCAGGTCTGCCACTTACTAAGCCTATGAACCTGGGTAAGCTACTTAACTTCACTGAGCCACAGCTTCTTCATTTGTAAATAAAAGAAAATAAAACCACTTCACTCACAGGGCTACTGGACAGAAAAATAGGAAGATATAGGGGCACCTGGGTGGCTCAGTCAGTTGAGCGTCCAACTCTTAATTTTGGCTCAGGTCATGATCCCAGGATCGTGCGTTGGGATCTGTGCTGACAGCGTGGAGCCTGCTTGGGATTCTCTCTCCCTCTGCCCCTTTCCCCAGCTTGCACACTCTCTCTAAAAATAATAATAATTTAAAAAAAGAAGAGATACACAAAGCATTTAGTGCCTGGCACATAGTGTGTACTCAATAAATGAATAAATTCTATCCCCTCTCCTCTGGATGAGCTCCAGCTTTCAGGCTGGCCAGCTACCAGCCTTACTAGGCCTGGCAGGGGTGGGGCCCAAGGTTGGGGGCTGCTGTAAGGGGGACACACAAAAAAAGAATCATGGTTTGGGCCTTTTTGGAAAGAGACCATTTAGCTTGTGATAAAAAATCAGCTGTGAGGTAGCCCCACACCTTCATCACCTGGCTCTTGGGGCTTAAATTTAGCCTGGCTATTTAATTAGTTTCCTCTGCCCTGGGTCTTTTTGAGAGGGAGACTGGCTTGGAAGTTGGATGAGGTTAAGAATAGGTACCAAGAGGAAAAGGCCCTTTCTCCTTCACCCTTGCTCATCCTTTATGCCTACACTTTCCACATGTTTTCTCTTTCCATTTTCCTCTCATGGTCCCATTTCTCCTCCTATCTCTCTGAAGACTGCAGGAAAGATGGGGTGGAGAATATAAGGTAGTAGCACCTGGCTGAAATCTGCTTTTGGAGAAAGGAGTACATGATATGACCTGTGTAGGTTTCCAATGAGATTAGTGAACATTAAAAGTTCAACCCCCGCTAGCCAAGGTGGCAGGTGTCATCTGAGAGGCCCAGCAACAAGTTTCCTTCCAAAGATATTGCCTGTTTTCTGAATTTGGGCCCACCATAATCCACAAAGTAGGCTCTTGGCCTCCAGGATAAATGCTGAGGTCAGAGCATGGCTGGATCCATGCAAATCCCTCTGTTCTAGACGGGTAAAAATCACAATCTGAGCCATCATTTGTGATCAGCTCTGATCCAACCAAGGAAGTAGCTAAGTATAATGGTCAAGAGCCTGGACCTGAAAGCTAGATTGCCTGGATTTGAATCCAGATTCTACCACTGCCTAGTTGTACAATGTTATGTAAGTTCCTTAATCTCTCTGTCCCTCAATTTTCCTCATCTGTAAAATGGGAATGGTGGTAGCACCTACCTCAGACACTAATAAGCACATCAATATTTAGAGAAGGCACCTGGCATATGCCCCAAAAGTTAGCTATTATTATTCTTTTAAAAGCAGCTCGTCTTTAATTAGGCAATAATATGTCAATGCCTAAAAACTACACATGCCTCTTAAGCCTGCAATTCTGCTTTTAGAAAACGGTCCTGGGGCGCCTGGGTGGCTCAGTCGGTTGAGCATCCGACTTCGGCTCAGGTCATGATTTCACAGCTCGTGAGTTCGAGCCCTGCGTCGGGCTCTGTGCTGACAGCTCAGAGCCTGGAGCCTGCTTCTGTTTCTGTGTCTCCCTCTCTCTCTGCCCCTAACCCACTCACATTCTGTCTCTGTCTCTCTCAAAAATAAACATTAAAAAAAAAATTAAAAAAAAAAAAAGAAAACAGTCCTATGTAAAGGCCATAAGAAGATTCAGTATATATTCAGCTATTTGTAATTGTAAAGCAAACTGAAAACAACCCAAATGACCAAATGGTAGACAATTTATAGTATATCCTTACAATGAAGTAAAATAGGTTACAAAAAAGTATGATAGCTTCAAATCTTTTAAATATATATATATATATTTAGGGAAAAAAATACAGGATATTTTCTAAAATGTTATCTCTGGGTAGTAAAATTATGGGTAATCTTAAGGTTTATTTAGATAGCGAGAGAGCAAGAGCACATGCATGCATGAGTGGGGAAGGGGCACAGAGAGACTCCCAAGCAGGCTCTGCACTGTCAGTGTGAAATGAAGCCCAATGCGGGGCTTGAACCCATGAACTATGAGATTACGACCTGAGCCGAAATTAGAAGTTGGACACTTAACCAACTGAGCCACCCAGCCACCCCAATTAAAATTTAATGTTCTTTTTGCTTAT
>NC_064814.1:35079116-35208519 GCF_023721935.1 Panthera uncia
GAGCCACCCAGCCACCCCAATTAAAATTTAATGTTCTTTTTGCTTATATTTTCTACACCGCTTAACTTAACCGAGCCACCCAGCCACCCCAATTAAAATTTAATGTTCTTTTTGCTTATATTTTCTACACCGCTTATAGTGAATGTGACCTTGAATAAGTCACTTAACCTCTCTGAGCCTTATCTCCAAAATGGGGATAGAGTAGCACTGTACATATAACATTGTAACTTGTTTGAGGACTAAACAAAATTATACATGTAAGATGCTTAGCATACTACCCACTACATAGCAAGGGCTCAACACAGAGAAGCTTGCTAGTATGGTTGTGATGAACATTACTGCTTTAAAAAAAAAACAAAAATGTTTATATTTATTGAAAGAGAGAGTATGCTCGAGAGCTGGGGAGGGGCAGAGAGAGAGGGATAGAGAATCCCAATGCTGTCAACACAGAGCCCAACCTGGGACTTAATCCCACAAACTGTCAGATCATGAGCTGAGCCAAAATCAAGAGCTGGACACTTAACCAACTGAGCTACCCAGGCACCCCATTACTACTTTCTTAATAAGAAAAAAAAAAAAAAAGTTAAAAACAAACAGAAAAAGCCAGAGCAGACAACTGTCTCACCGACTTCTCTGCAGTCTCAAGCCCATTTCATGACACAAAAGTCTGGAAGATGATCAAGTAGTAGTGTCTATTAGGGCTCCCTTGAGGCTGCCTGGCTTCACACTTGCTTATCCTGATTAAGTCTCAGGCACTCACCTGCCTAGGAGTCCACTAGACTGTGAGCTCCTAGAGAGCAGGTATCACCTTAAACATCTGCCTCAGCCCAGTGCCTGGCAACATTTTGTAAAAATTCAGCGAATATCTACTGGCATTCTCTGGACAGAGAGGTGCATAGGAAGGATGATATGGATAGGAGATGGGTGATTTGGAATCCTGCAAGGCTGAGGCCATAGTAGCCTTTTTAAGGAGGCAGAGGCCTGGAGTAAGGGCAGGTTTCATGTCACAATAGCAACCCCTCACTCATGATCCATTCATCAGAATTCTTCTATATTTCCACATAGACATCTTCACCCACATTTTTGCACAAGCTGACCTCTTTGCCTGGAGTACTTATTTCCCTTCTCCCCCGTCTACTTCCTACATATTCTTTAAGGTTCAGCTTCAAAGAACACCTCCTCTTGGAAGCCCCAGGCTTTCATTGTACCTCAACAGTTCAGGCTGGCAGGGACATTTCTAAGGACTCCCTCACTGGTTCAGGCTTATGAAATCATCAAAGTGCCTTCAGGATTCCCCTACCAATCCCATCTTACCATTCCCAGGAAAAAGAGCTAAAGACCATAATAAGAGAGATTCAAATTAGGTATCAGGAAAAGATTCTCAACGACAAATGAAAAGTGACTGGAGTGACTACATGAAAAGAGAAAAAAAGAAAAAACCTCTAAGGGATCTTTCCCTTCCAGGTCAGGGCAAGTGGAAATTTCACTCAGCCAAGTGACAGATGGGAAGATGCCTTAGGTGCTTCAGGGCCTAGGTTACCCAAAGGTGAGGTTTTACCTGCTGGAGCATCCTGCTTCAATGTGGTCAGCCAGGGTTCTGGGTCATAGACACAAGGAGTTCTATCCACCTGGTCATGGGGGCACAGGCTGGAGCATGGGTCCAGCAAAGGGCTTAGTTCCAGAGGAATCTGAGAAGAGTCACCCCCAGAGCCTATGACATGAGAGAGAAAACAAGGGCCACACACAGGTAAGGGCTTCTCCAGGGTGACTCACTCTTGCTCCTCCCACCAAGCATGAGGAACTGCAATGAGAACCAGGGCAAGCCTGGGCAAAGAGGAAAAGGCTGTCCTATCCCCTGCCAATTAGGGAACAGGGAAAACTTTTATGAGAACCTCGAGAGGCTCCCGGGGCTCCTTCAGGGCCAGTTTTACTACAGGGGTTTGAGGTAGGGCTACATATGTTCTGAGTCAGTGTGCCATGGAGGATGAAGACACTAGGAGACAGAGAAGTCTCATGTCCTATCCTCTCCACATCCTATTTTAGTATAGTCAGTAACTGATAGAGCAGGGAGGCTGGAGTCAATTCCTGATCCTCCAGGAAAGTTGTTGTAAGGGAGCAAAATCACAGCTCAGTCATTCATAGGACAGCCACATCACCTTCCTGGCCCACCTTGATCCCTCATCTTGAAAATGGGGATAGTAAAATCTACCTTACAAGGTAACCTTCAGGTGGGTTGTGAAGGTCATTGATGTCATGGGAGTACAAATCTGAATATTCACTCAGAGGGGGAATATTGTTAGTACTACTCAAGACAGATAATCCATTTGGGGACACTAATCAGGTAGAACAGTCCAGTGTCAACGTTAAGAAGGCAAGGATTTCAGAGGAAAATCTGTCTCAGAGACGGAGCGTTGTGAGGCTGTACCCAGGCCAATTTCTGAAAAATTGTAAATGACCCTCAGACTCAGAATTTCCCAGATCTCACACCTCCCTAGCAAGAAGGGATGAGGATGAGGGGTGTCTGTAATGAATTAACCCTGGCAGAGGCTTTTTTGAGGCTCTGAATAAATCCAGCATTTGAAAGAACTCAGGGATAAGGACTTCACGGAAACTGGAAAAAGGAGAGAGGGCATCAGAAATGTGTTGGGCACATTCACCTTGGACACTAACCATATGCTGTCCAAGAGAGAGCCATGAGGAGGCCAACCAAGACTCAAGGAGAACAAAGCTCCCTCAACTCGAAGCTCATTTTAAGAGAGGATCAAAGGGGGAGCATAATAGGTTGTGGAGTTAGAAACGAAAGACCACAACTCCTGCAAGGCAGATCACACTAGCTCTCTAAACCTTATTCCGTTTACTCATTGGCAAAAAGGAATACTAATATCTACACCTCAAAATGCTGAGTTAAGGATCAAATGGGCTAGTACCTCAGAAGAAGCTTTGCAAAAGTTGTTTATTACGATGCAGCGTTCGTTCATAGCCAGAGTCAAGTCAGATGAGGGCGGTTTTCTCCAGTTCTCCCAGCTCTTGCTCTCTCCAGTTTTCGCGGTTACCTGCCTAGAATTTCTGGAAAGGGTGTGACCACCGTGGGTAGAACAGCGATGGTAATGAACAGATGAAACACCAAGGCAAGAAGCAACCTGATCACTAGGCTCCTCCTCCCCAGCCTCAGGTTCCTCCTGGGCTTAGAGGGCAGTGGGAGGGCAGACGAGAAAATCTGGGTGAGGGTCCTGGGAACCCAAGGGGGGCCATCCCCAGGTTCACGGCGGGAACCAGGACTTCCTCTCTGG
Organism: Panthera uncia; assembly: GCF_023721935.1. NCBI lineage: Eukaryota > Metazoa > Chordata > Mammalia > Carnivora > Felidae > Panthera > Panthera uncia. Next base: position 35,082,407 of record NC_064814.1, read on the forward strand.
ACAAGGTGCCGCTCCGGAAGCACCTGGCACGGGGAGAGTACGTCCTTCCCAGGAAGGTGGATGTGACCCTAGCCAAGGGCGCGGCTACCTTGACGCTTCCCGGTACCAGCCGCCCCTTCCCTGTCCCTAGGAGGACGAGGAGAGGGGCAGGAGCCGGGACTCAGCCTACCAGCTGAGACCTTTCCCCTACTTCGGGCCGCCTCCTGCCAACAAGGTGGAGAGGTGGAGGGTGACCATAGAAGGTTCTTGTTCTTGGCAGGGGCCAGGAGCTGGGCTGCCCTCTCCTGAGATAAGAGACGGTCAAAAAGGAAATGGGAAAAGGGAGAGGAAGACGCCCCCTGTTCCTCAGCGCTCCATGGACAAACCTGCCCCTTCGGGGTCGCAAAGCGCTTCGGATCTGGGCTGGGGGTGACACTCACCGGTCCCACGGCTTGAGCCGCCAAGCCGACTGCGAAGGCGGGCGAGCCGGGAGAGGCGGCGGGAAGAGCCTGGGAATGAAAGGGAAGAGGAAAGGGCGGGAGCGAGCCGGGGTGGAGAGGAAGCCTGGGCGGCCGGAGCACACGAGCTGGCTGCTGCTCTGACACAGTGGCCGGAGCGGGCCGGCTCCTCCCCCAAGGCGGGGCGCGCACCGGCGGCGCGGAGCGCACGTGGCCCGCTGGGGATGCCGGGGTCTGAGTTAGGGCTTCAGGTGGGACAAACTATTTTGAGAAGCTGGGGTAAGATGGGGATGAGCCGCAGGCCTCCCGTGTTCTGGCGGGAGAAGCAGGGCTTCCGGGGCCTCACAGGGCCGTGGGGTCCTTCAGTAGAGGACGCCGTGGTTGAACACTGAGCCAGGGCCTCAGACCCCACCACTCCGACAGAGCCCCGTCAAAGGGTTCGAGAGGGTGCGGTGAGACGCGTGACGCGCCTGCTCCGCCCGGGGCTCCTCTGACGGACCGGGGCGCAGCAAGCCCACCACCGGAAAGAACAGGCATGGGGAGACGTCGGGGCCAGGAAACTGGCTCCAGTCCTGGGGGGGGCGCGCGCGCAGAATCCACCCGCCGGGAAGCGCAGGCGCCCCACCTCGGCCGGAAGCCGGGCTCGGGAGGCGGAAGCGGGTTGCTCCCAGGGGGCTGTGCGGCTGCGGTGGGAGCCTGGCAGCGGGGCTCATAGAGGGCTAAACTGCCAGGGCGCCGAGACACCGAAGGCACGTGAAGTGTAAGGGCCGCCACAGCCGTGTCAGACGGGGAAAGGACTCCTTTATTTTTAAAGGCCAGTTTTTAAAATTTTTTTTAATTTGAGAAAGCAAGAGAAAGTGCACGTGAGAGGGTGGGGGGACAAAGGCAGAGAGACTCTCAAGCTGGTAGAGTGGAGCCAGCCACAGGGCTCGATCCCACCACCCTGGGATCATGACCGGCCTGGAAATCGAGTCCGAGCTCAACTGACTGAGCCACCCAGCTGCGCGCCCCCACTAGTATCGGTTTGTTACAGTGAGATATTGTTGTTGGCTCAGACCATCAGGCATGTATGCATTCATTTGTTCAACATGGTTCTGGTTTAGTCAACAAACTTCTTCCTGTGTGCCACTTTTCAGACACTGATACATGACAGAAAGGTGTTTTACATCCCTTTGAACCACTAACACTAGTGTGTGCCATACACCCATGCCTCCCTGCCCTCGCCCCTTTCCCCAGTATTAGCATCCATTCTACCTATCTACACCTTAACCTGAAAACTGGTTAAAACTGGCTGTAGGGGCGCCCAGGTGGCTTCATCAGTTGGGCAGTCAACTTCGACTCAGGTCGTGAGCTCGCAGCTTGGGAGTTCCAGCCCCACATTGGGCTTTCTGCTGTCAGAGTGGAGCCTGCTTCAGATCCTGTCTCCTTCTCTCTCTTCCCCTCCCTTGCTCGTGCTCTTAAAAAAAAAAAAAGAAAGAAAAAAAAAAGTATGTAAATGAGGTATGGAGACTCCTGGAGCTCTGGATGTCACTGGAGAACTAGTATTTTGTACTGGAGGCAATGGTTCAGAGAGGCTGTTCACACAAACTGAAGTACTCCAAGGTGTACTTAAATGCCTTCTCTCCCTGTCCCTCTTGGCTTTGACTTGAAGTCATTAGTTAGGTGTATTCAATTTGTATTACAAAATCTTAATGACTTATCCTATACTTTGTAATAGGAATTCCTAGCTGACTGATAACATTTTCAGGGGTTATATCCAAAATTGCCTTTTGAGTCTGCCTTATACTGAGAATAGCTAAAGGTTTTTAACCAATAATTTCATACTAGTAGTATGACATCCTTTTCCTGATGTGTTAGTGTTAGGTTTCTTCCCACAATCTTTGGAAGGAAAATCACAAATTCTAGTTTCTGCTCTGATTTGAAATCATTACAGCCTAAAGTTCTGCTCTGAAACCTAAGAATAAGGGTAAAATCCAGTAAGGTTCATATATATATGTCAATTCCACAAGAACTTTGCTTTTCCAATGCATTCCTTTGCTCATTTTCACAGGAAGAAGTAAAAAAAATGTCTCAGAAGCAGATGAAGGAAGCTTTTGTCAGTAACCACAATGGAACCAGCGTGCTGGAAGTCACCCAGGGCTTGTGTTTGCCTGCACTCTGTATCGTGTGCAGAGGGCTCCTGATCATTCTCTCACAGCACTTGTGTTCTTCACATACCTGGAGAACTAGATTCTTCATTGACTTTGTTTTCCTAATAATTCCCCTGGTGGCCACTTTGACCATTTTGTCTTCATTTGTCCTCCTTGAGCACCTTGCTGTAATTATCTGTGGGGCAGGGCTGTTCTATCAAATATACTGCAGGAGAACTTGTGCCAGAATGCCTGTCCAGAAAATGCTTGAAAAATTCTTGAAAATCAGTATAGAATCTGAATACATTCCAGCCATCTCTTGTTTCCGTGTAATTAACAGTACATTTACTGCTATTGCCATTTTGGCTGTGGACTTTCCACTTTTTCCCAGAAGATTTGCCAAAACTGAGCTCTATGGGACAGGAGCGATGGATTTTGGAGTAGGAGGTTTTATTTTTGGGACTGCAATGGTTTGTCCAGAAGTTAGGAAAAAATACACAGAAGAGTCCAGATTTTATTATCTTACAAAGTCATTGTACTCTGTTTGGCCATTAGTCTTCCTAGGAATAGGACGATTAGTCATTATAAAAGCCATAGGCTATCAGGAACATTTGACTGAGTATGGAGTTCATTGGAACTTTTTCTTTACCTTAATAGTTGTGAAACTGATAACATCATTGCTTTTGATTATTTTTCCTCTCAATAAATCCTGGATTGTGGCAATCAGCATTATTGTGTTATACCAGCTGGCCCTTGACTTTACCCCACTGAAAAGGTTAATTTTGTATGGCACTGATGGTAGTGGCACAAGGGTTGGTTTATTAAATGCCAACCGAGAAGGAATAATTTCTACCTTGGGGTATGTGGCAATTCATATGGCTGGCGTGCAAACAGGGTCATATATGCTTAAAAAAAGATCACATGTCAAAGACTGGATAAAAGGAGCCCACTGTATTTTGCTGACAGCTATTAGTCTCTTCATATCTCTCTACATAGTTCAGGTAAATGTAGAAGTAGTATCTCGGAGAATGGCCAATTTAGCCTTTTGTATTTGGATAGTTGCTTCTAGCCTGATCCTTCTTAGTAGTTTATTACTGGGTGATATAATTTTGAGTTTTGCCAAATTTCTAATTAAAGAGGCTGTGGTACCATGTTCTTGGAAACTGATCCATTCGTCTGTCACAAATAAAAAACATTTAGAATCTCTGGTCTCTGAAGCTGAAAGAAAGGAACCCAGTCTTTGTTTAATCACAGCTATGAACAGAAACCAGTTAATTTTTTTCTTGCTGTCAAATATAACTACTGGTCTGATCAACCTGTTGATAGATACATTACATAGCAGTACTTTGTGGGCCTTATTTGTACTCAATCTCTATATGTTTACCAACTGTTTAATTATATATGTGCTACACTTGCAAGATAAGACAATAAAATTTTGGTGATCAGTATGGGTAGGAAGTACCTGTGGTAGAGCAATATTTTAATGAGGAAGAATATTAAATGTGAAGAAAATGGGCTTTTGGCAACCCAGTGTTAACCATATTTTTTTCAACCCTCTATAAATGATGCTTAATGTTTTAATGTGTCTCAACACTATATAAAACAAACCAATAGAGAAACAAGTCTTGTGACTCGTTAGAATATTTATTAAATTTCAGTATTTTAAAGAAACTGCAGTTGTGACACTGAAAGATTGGAGGGTGAGGGGGATTTTTACTTTCTATCTTATTACATACCATTCCGTATTTTTTTATTGTATGACTTATAACATTTACATGAAAACATCTCAATGTGAATTTATTGTATGACTTTTATAATAAAATTTACATGAAAACATCTCAGTGTGAATTGTGGAATTGTCAACACTTCTTTACTTGCTCAATTTTAACCTTTTAAAAAAGCCTAAGTATATGAAAGCAAGTGTTTATAATCAAATACTTAAATACCACAAAGTCAGAAATAGTTAAATGCTCCAAATGGAATGAATTGTATGATGCAGTTTACATGCCTAGTAATTATGAGACAATAGTTTTACTTTGGGACTGATTATTTTTTTAGCCAACTAGGAATGATAAGCAGGTTTCCTGATATCTTGGAGCTTGCAATCTAGTGGGGAAACAGACACTGAACAACAATTATAAACTGTGTTAAGTCATGAAGTATGGGTTGCCAAGAGTGTCAAATCAAGAACTGACCTAGTAGAGTCAAAGTTTTTCCCACAGATGGTATTTCTTTAAAGATTTCATTTTTAAGTAGTCTCTACACCCAATATGGGGCTCTAACAACCCTGAGATCAAGGGTTGTGTGCTCTACAGACTAAGCCAGTTAGGTGCTCCTAGATGGTATTTTTTTGAACTAGAGCTGATGGATGGTCTGAGGACCATGTGTGTGGTTAAGGGAAGGGGTAAACAGCATTCTAGGTAGAATGTATCCTTCAGCAAAGGTCCTGAGTTGGGAGGATAACTAGTACATCTTGAAACTCAAGGCTGGAGTTCAGAAAACAGGAGTAAGTAATAAGCTAGAGAGGTGGGCAGGGGCCTTATCTCATCTACTATGTTAAAGGAAAAGAGAACCAGTGAGAAAATCATGTACTAGGCTGATTTAATACAACTAAGCTATATTAAAGTTTAATATCCTACTGAGAATTTGAGTCATTTAAAAACTCTAAGTAGATATTTGAACCAGCTGTTCAAAATGTTAAGATTTTAAAAACATAAAATTCTTAGTTTCTGATTATAATGTTCCCTGTATATTGTTTAAAGTGGGGGGAAAAAGGGGCGCCTGGATGGCTTGGTTGGTTGAACATCTGACTTCGGCTCAGGTCATGATCTCAGTTCATGGGTTCGAGCCCTGTGTCAGGTTCTGTGCTGACAGCTCAGAGTCTGGAGCCTGCTTCACATTCTGTGTCTTCCTCTCTCTCTCTGCTCCTCCCCTGCTTGCACTCTCTCAACAAAAAAAAAAGAAAAAAAAAAAAAAAAAAAAAAAAATTTTTTTAAGTGGAAAAAAAAAGAACTAAAATCTGCCTATTGTTTTCTATTTTCAAGTAGAAATCTAATCATTATAGAAATAGGCAAGGGTCAGAATGTTCAAGTTAATTTTATATTTGGTAAGCAACCTGGATTATTTTTGTAGTATGGGTGGAGCCTCCTCTAACATTAAATTTTCAATTTTCTGTTTTGATCAGCTGCCTCTAAATTAGTTAAAAATTTATTCCTTAAGTCGTTAAATATGACTATTACACTAATTGGTTTACTTCAATTTATTATGTTAATGGCTAATTTAGTATTTATGTGGCATTTTTGCTAACTATAATCAATGATATTTGGAATTAATCTATTATTTTTTTAACTTTTTAATGTTTATTTATTTCAACGTTTGTTTTTTTGTTTTTTTTTTTTTTATTTTTGGGACAGAGAGAGACAGAGCATGAACGGGGGAGGGGCAGAGAGAGAGGGAGACACAGAATCGGAAACAGGCTCCAGGCTCGGAGCCATCAGCCCAGAGCCAGACGCGGGGCTCGAACTCACAGACCGCGAGATCGTGACCTGGCTGAAGTCGGACGCTTAACCGACTGCGCCACCCAGGCGCCCCTAATGTTTATTTATTTTTGAGAGAAAGAGAGAGACAGAACACAAGCAGGGGAGGGGCAGAGAGAGAGGGAGACCCACAATCTGAAATAGGCTCGAGTCTCCAAGCTGGAAAGCTGAGGAGACTCTAACAATATTGTTCTCTCATTAAAAAAAAAAAAGTAATTTAAATTATTTCATGACTAAATGATCACGTTGTCTAACTGGTCTGCTGCTTCTTGTCAGTAACTGCTCCTTCATTCTTTTCCGGGTCTTAAATATCTCTCAAGTTTATGTCTCACAATTACAGATAATGAATCATAAAAGAACAAAGTGTACTCTATGTTTTTTCCACCTCTAATTATGAAAGTCATGTAAGAGAAAGCTAATGAAATAGCTTAATAAAAACAAAACAATTAGTAAGAAAAGACCATGCTGACTTGGTTCTAGTTTATAGAAGAGAAAGAGATCGTTCATTTATTGAGCTCCAATGTACCAGGTATAGATACTGGGGAAACGAAAAGTAAGACAGTCCCTGCCTTCGAGGGGCTTATATTTTAACTTGTAGACATTATTTTCCCTTTAAAAAAATTTAAGTGGAGGAAATGTGTCTTTTTTTTTTAATTTTATTTATTTTTGAGAGAGAGAATGTGTGCGAGCAGGGGAGGGGCAGAAAGAGAGGGTAACAGAGGATCCAAAGGAGTCTCCACCCTGACAGAGCCTGGTGGGGAGCTGGAACTCATGAACCGCAAGATCATTACCTGCATAGAAGCCAGACAATTAACTGACTGAGCCACCCAAGCTCCTTGTGTGTCTCTATTTTCAACAGACACAACAAAACTTCCCACTGTCAGCTCATGAAAAAGAAAACCAAATTCACAGATCCTCAGATTTGGACAACCACGGCAATTTAAATAAATTTACATTCTGCTATTGATTTTACTACCACGTAAAACAATGTGGTTATTATTATGAAAACAACGATAAGTTATTCTAATTAGCTAATTTTCAACAGTCAATTTTTTGGAATATTTTTAAGTAATCTCTATACCCAACATGTGGCTTGAACTCACAAACCCAAGATCAAGAGTCCCATGCTCCACCAACTGAGCCAGCTAGGTGACCCTCAACTATCAATTTGTGGAGACAGAGAAGGAAGGGGGAAAAAAAAGAGTATAACGTGGTCTAGGACCTTATTCTATCGATGATCTTAAGGAATTGACTCATTCCCATGACTTTAAATTACCCAACTTAAACTGGAGATACCTACCAATATGTATCAATAGCTAGCTTGTGTTTGGAAGATAGCAACCAGTTTTATTTTTATTGAGCATTGATGTCCAATATGATGCATAAATCATACAAAGTTTTATTTTGCTCCACAGGAATTTATGTGTGGTCTATGAAGATAAGAAATAATATAAGGAAAAATTAGGTCCTCTTCTTTCTCTTAAACCCTAAGTAGCTTGGCAAATAGTCATATCTCATTCATGCTTGAGTTTTATGGCTGGCTCTCACACATTAGGGACCAAATAAGAAAAAGAATGGTATTTTGTTGATGATTTATCACCTCTCCATCACTCAACTGTTACTAGGTACCAGCAAAATGTCCTCTGCTGTTGACTGCCTTCTTTCCTGGCCTTTCCAATCCTTCAACCTTGTATTTCACAATACCTATATTGAAATTTTAAAATAGGCAACAAATGGCTTTTTTATGTAATAACTTATTTTGTCAATTAGAGTTAAGTTCTCTAAAGGTTCTTAGGTTCTAAAGGCTCTCTAAATTCTCTAAAGGCTCTCTTCATGACTTAAGTCATGAAATATTTGTTGCAGCAGTATTGGTTTTAGCTGAAGCTAGACCAATAGTGAAAATGAGTGCCTGCTCTAAAATTAAGAAGATACATAGTTAAAACTTTTTTATTAAATTTTTTTAATGTTAATCATTTTAGAGAGACAGAGCATGAGTGGGGGAGGGGCAGAGAGAGAGGGAGACAGAATCCCAAGCAGGTTCAAGGCTCTGAGCTGTCAGCACAGAGCCGGAAGCAGGGCTTGAACTCACAGACTGTGAGATCATGACCTGAGCTGAAGTTGGACGCTTAACCGACTGAGCCACCCAGGCGCTCCCCCCCAATAGATAAAACTTCTAAAAATTGTTTTCCAGTGAAATAATTTTTAATTTTGTAAATGTTATTTTATTATTTTTGAGAGCCAGCGCACATGCACGCATGAGTGGAGGAGGAGCAAAGAGAGAGAGGGAGACAGAGAATCCGAAGCAGGCTCCAGGCTCTGAGCTGTCAGCACAGAGCCCAACACAGGGCCCGAACCCACGAACCATAAGATCATGACCTGAGCTGAAGTCAGATGCCCTACCAACTGAACCACCCAGGTGCTCCCAGTGAAATAATTTTCTAAGCATTTCCCCTCAAATATTGATTTTATCATATTTGGAGCACCCAGGCTATATCACCTTACTTGCTTGAGAAAGAACAACTTATCTAGCAAATTATCCACCTTTTTAACCTTACAGTAAGTATTCACTGAATACCTAAAGTATGTGAAACACTGTCCAAAGATACTGTTAAGCAGTGTATTTAGTGGATTTAAAAGACAAACCCAGGAGCACCTGGATGGCTCAGTCAGTAGAGCATGGGACTTTTGATCTCAGGGTTTTGAGTTTGATCCATGTTGGATGCAGAGATTACTTAATAAAAAACAAATCCAAATCAGGGAAAGTAATCGCAGATGGAAAGAGACTGTTGTGGTCTCATCATGTTTTATATTTGGGTTTTAATGCCTTTTTAAGATTTAAATCCCCAGGGTGAATACTCAGTTCTTTGCTAGTACCCAGTGTGTGCTCAATAATGAAAGTAATTAAAATCAGCACCTATATATTGAACTTGTCATCTTCAATGTCCTTTACTAGCTACAATCCAAAGGAAGCTTAAAAGGTATAAAGCGGCGGGGGGGGCGGGGGGGGGGCACCTGGTTGGCTCAGTAGATTAAGCATCCGACTCTTGGTTTCGGCTCTAGTCATGATCTCTCGCTTTGTGAGATCAAGCCTGAAATCAGGCTCTGTGCTGACAGCACACAACTTGCTAGGGATTCTCTCTCTCCCTCTCTCTTTGCCCCTCCCCCACTTATGCTTTTCCTCTCTCTCAAAATAAATAAATAAATAAAACGAGGTATAAAGTAGGTACATTAATTTACTCTTTATAAGAGCACCTTTAGATCTTAAAACCCACAGTATTTTTTCCTAAGAGGAATGTTTTTACATGACACATCCAAAAGTCCAGATTTTGGCTATGTAATCTAACCTGTCAAAAGCTGCACGCACTTCCTATTTGTCTATCGGATCCAAGCTATCATATTGTTCTGCTCTCCTAACATGGCCAAAAGACATAAATAATACTCACTGAATAATCACACCTTTGGGACTGAACAATGATTCTTTCCGTTTATTATGTCACCTACCCTAACAGTGACAACACAATGTCATAAGTCAACATGGCTAAAGATGCACTGTGGGGTTTTTTGTTGTGAGTCTCTAAGATTTCAGGTGATGACCAAAATACTTTTTAAAGATCAGTATCACTGCTCTAGCATACTCTACCAGGAAATATAGATCTGTCATCAGTATTAGTTTTAAGAGCAGCAAATGGATTTATCCTTAAAATCGTCAAGACTTTAATAGGCAAAATACTTCCCAACAACTATTTTGGTTTTACAACAGGCCTCCAAAGCCTTCAAGGTAGAAAATGAGTACGTGGTGGCACACAGAGGGTAGATGAATCCTCTTTACAGCGGATCTGCTTCTCAGAAGAGGGTCGGGGGAAGGGCCTTTGGCCGGTACCAGTACTTTTGCCCAAGGGAATCCGTGTCCTGTGTCCCTGTTAATATTAACCGGGCCCAAGAAGTTTCTCTGGCCAGGCTGCACACAGGCCACTTTCCAGATAGTCTCCTAGTTGCCTCTAGTGTAGCAACTAGAACACTAACCTATCAGCACTTTAATAGTTTCCCTCAGTGGGATCTTGACGCAGTCTCAATCAGGGAAGCAGTGATGCGGCAGGCCCCTGGTCAATCAGGGTGTCAGGGAAAGCGGCGTCAAGTACCTGGAAACCAAGCTCAGAGTTTGTCTCTTACTGTCCAGACGCTCGTCTTCTCCCCTTCCCTCACTCTCGCTTTCTGCTACCACTGACTGCGAAAGCCTCAGCTCCTCCCCACTTACCGAAGTCCTCCCAGGGCCTCGACCCTTGGGTCGGCCCTGAGTCAGCTCGGCTCGGCTCCTTTCGGCCCTCGGGAGAGCCGTTCCCAGGCCCCTGCGGCCAGGGACAGAGGTTTGGGCCTACTCACTCCTGGCAGCCCTACTTCGGATTTATTCGGGTAGCTAGACTCGGGGGAAAGGGTCGGTAACACGCTCTAGGTACCCTGGGGAGCACCCCACCCCCTCCACCAGAATTTCGAAAGAGGCGACCCGGGAGCGTCAGTCTACAGTATCGCGAGAGGAGGCGGGGCTCCGCCCAGCGTTCTCGGCCCCTCCCTGCCCCACCCTCCCCACGTCCCCCGCCCTCCCTCCCCCACTCCCCGTGGCGCGAGCGGCTGACTGAGCCTGGAGAGGAAACGGCATTCGGAGCCGCGCTCCCGCCAAGGCCGGCCCTGACGCGGGCCTCGTCAGCCGGTAACGGGGAGCAGAGGTGGGGGTCAGGGAGGCGACCAGGAAAACGGTGAAGGTCAGAACCGAGAGGTCTCTTCCGAGGAGGGTGAGGAAGGGGTCTGCGCCTCCCTCTACAGACTCCGCAGAGCTGAGGCGGGGTCGACCCCTCCCAGGGGCGGGGTCGTGCCGGGCAACTGCAGCCCTGGGGACTGATTGGGCGGGGCGCTCCAAGAAAGGGGAGGAAGGGGTCCCCGGCGGCGGAAAGCCGGAGGTGGGCTGTGGTGCTGAGGCCGTGGGTGGGGTCCTAGAGCTGGGACTCTGGTGACGGGCTGGGGAAGCCCCGGGGCCGATGGGTCCCTTCCGCCTCTCCTTTGGACCCTGACTGGAGGCCGGCGGGGGTGGGGGCTGGGGAGGGCGAGAGGCGCGAGGGGGCGGGTCCCGGCACTGCTCGGCGCTGATTGGCTGAGCGCGTGTGGAATCGGGTGATGGGAAACGCAGTCCCGCTTTCCCGTGCCCTCCTGCTCTTCTCCCTCCCCCCCACCCCCGTGGCGAAAGTGCTGCGAGGCGGCGGGTGCTTACGCTCGCGGGGTTTGGCTGTTGCAGGCAGGAGCTGGGAGGAGGCGGCAGCGGCAGCAGCAGGAGCAGCAGTAGCAGCGGCGGCAGCTGGGAGGAGGTGGTGACGGTGGCAACGGCAGCGTCGGGAACGATGGCGCGACTGGTGGCAGTGTGCAGGGACGGGGAGGAGGAGTTCCCCTTCGAGAGGAGACAGATTCCTCTCTACATAGACGACACTCTCACGGTGAGCGGGCCGGGCAGGGCTCGCCGCTCCCCTGGCAGCTGTTTCCCCTCCTCCCCCTCCCCCAGGCCGAGCGCTGCGCACTGGAGAAAGAGTGTGTTGCAACTCCTAGGCGAGGCCTTCTCTCCGGCAGGCCCCACAAACTCGCCTTTGCAGTGAGTCGCACGGTAACCTCTGCGGGCTCCTAGCCCAGCGCTCCGTAAGCATTTCGAGCCTCTCTCGCCAGGTTTTCCTTCCTTTTTGAACCCTCTTCCTTTCCCCTGCCCCTTTATGAGACGCTGCTTTTGCCAAAGCATGCGTCTCGGAGAGGGGTTGAAGGATCCTGGGCGTTTAGGGCCTATCCTTTACAGAATCCACCTACCCTCGGGGAGTCTTAATTATCTGGAAATGTCGCAGCTGCACTGCTACCTGTATATTTTCTGTCTCAATACTGTAGCTCACTACAGAAGCATAATTACTGAGGGCAGAGTGACATGCTCTTGTACAGGAAAGATTTCACTAAAATGATTTGGTTTCATTGCAAATAGTCTCATATCGCCCAGTATATTAAAACTCTTTGAAATGATTGTATTGCTAAGCCGTGACTCTTCAAAATGGGTTTTCTTGGCAATAGTTATTTTTTAGTTTACAGGTAGCCTTTTCTCCTTTTGTTAATGAAGCAAAAATTATTGAATGTGTAAGAGCATTATAAAAAGCTGATTGCTCATCTTGAGTGTCAAAACCCACTCAGGGTAGTTTTGTTTTTTAGAGTTGATGATAGTAGAGCATTACTGACCCTCTGCCCTGTGTTGCTGTACTATTTCCTCTGAAAGGAAATGGCAGAAATTTGAATTGAATCTGAACAGGAAATGAGTGCAGTTGCCACTATTTCTTAAGAAATGAAATGAACCTTTTCCAAATATTTTTGAAATCTGCATTTTGATGATGCTGAAGCTTTGTATTATACATTTGCCTGTTTTGATAGGTGTAACTCAGTCTTTTCATATTATCACATTTGCCTTATTAACTGTACCTTTCTGTTTTTCAGAGGCAGTTTTGTTGTTGAATTTTTTGGGCAAATATCGAAGTTTTTTCAAATTTTATATAAAATGCAAGTCATTGTAGAGCTGCCACTCTATGCCTTTCTGTTTGCCAGTCTCAATTAAAATTTGATTGAGCTGCAGTACTTTTAAAAGGATTAGAAGAGCTATTCAATGACTTGATTTGTTAGAACTTTTTAAGTGAAAGCATCTATACTTACCCATGTATATATTTTTTTTTCATAGAAAAAGGTAGATTTGGCCTGACATAAGGTAAATAGAATTTGTGTTGGTGCATTTGAAAGTGCTTGTATATCTTGGTTATGATTTCTGCATTTTTTGCATTAAAAGTGTAACGGAATTGTATTTTAAGTTAAAAAAAAAACAAGCACTCTGATCAAATGAAATGAGGGCATTTCTCAATTTGAAAAATAATAGATGTTCATTTGTTACTTTTTTCTCTTCCAACTCTAACACAAACACTTTTTCTAGAGCACCATAGTTTGGTATCAATCTTCTATGATTATTGTCCCAGAATGTCTTTGATGTTTAAAAAAAATCTTATGGGTTTAGACATAAGATTACTTTTGAATGTATGATATCAAAACATAGGGGAAACCAACATAAATTTGAGTTTTTATAGACACTGATTCTCTCCTTATGTCACATAACCACCTTTTGTGTGAATGCAGCTTTGATACATCTGTCATATAGAACTTTAAAGCAGTGGGTGTTTTTATATTCTCTGTACAGTGGTATTAATTTCTAAAATTTTCCATAGAAAAAGATGGAACCTTGCACTGTGGTATATTATTGTACTTATTTCTCCAGAGAAGTTGGGATTGGATTGAACCTGGTAGTTGAGTTTTGCTTTTATTGTATTGTGGACTTGTGGCCAAAGCAAATAAAATTTAGGATTATTTAATTTAAATATCTTACAATAGCATTAATTTAGCAAAAGGTACAGTTTTTCTTGGCTTTATATTGGTTTTTGTCACTAGGAATGAGTGGGACTATTAATTGTTTTGTCTCAGAACTTGTGCATAGTCCCTGAATGGTGCTTAGTGAAAATTCTTGTCAAGAATGCATTATATTTAAGAAAATAAGTTTCTTTCAGAACTGTTCTACCAAATACTACTTAAAAGAAGAATGCAGAGCAAACACCTGTTGGGGAAGAAGGAGGGAAGATGCCTGTAGCAGAAGTTTATGCTCTCACTGGTCCACTGATAGTTTGATGGCAGTGTATCCCTGAAGTTAACGTTTGGTCTGGTCTTTGTTCTTAGGGTCCGTAGGTATTGAAAAAACATTGTGTGATCTTTAAAGTGGTTTTAGAATTTTGTTAGGACCTAGGTGTTAAGCCTGGTTACAACTTTCACAATTCAGGTACAGATGTTGTATTGTTTTGGTAACAGAAGCTGAAACTTCTATCCTTAGTTCAACCTGTGATTTTACCTTAGGATTTGTAAAATAAAATCGAGAAGCTTGTATATGAGGAAGTAGCCTCCTCTCATGTGGCATGTTGAATCCACATTTAAGACTCATTTTGTAATTTTGTGGTTTGAATACTAGAGTACAGTGCTGATATAAGTGTATTTAAGAAAATACCAAATAAGTAAGCTAGTGGAATATTTATAAAAGTGGTATGCTATATGGCCAAAATTCTTTTTGTGTTACTAGAATTATAAAATAGCAGATGGACAGATTACAGATTTTATTTTAGAGACATTTTTGAAGAATTATAGTTTTCAAGTGAGTAGTTTTTAAAAGAATAGTCAAAATTTATATCCTTACAAAGTAGTCTTTAAAAATTACCATATAACAAAAAAATTCTCCTTAATTCTGCTTCCCAGAGATAACTAAGGATATAGCAGCATTTGCTGTAATTCTAGTCAAAGACACATAGATACAGAGTTGAAATGTATTGTCTACTAGAACATTTTATATCTCGCTTTTTTTGCTGAATGTAATACTGAGGACATTTGCTCTTCTCATTCTTAAGCACCTTTTTTTTTTTTTTTTTTTTCTCCAATGTTTGCTTATTTTGAGGGAGAGCAGGCATGAGCAGGGGAGGTACGGAGAGAAAGGGAGAGAGAGAAAATCCCAAGCAGGCCCCACACTGTTAGCAAGGACCCCAGTGCAGGGCTCCATCTCACTGCCTGAGGTCATGACCTGAGCTGAAATCAAGAGTGAGATGCTCAGCCAACTGAGCCACCCAGGCACCCCCAAGTAGCTTTACTGACCATGTAGTAGTTTGTTGTGTAACATTCCATAATTTAATCATTTTTCCTTTGTGGATATAGGGATGATTCTATTTTTTACTATGAATAATGCTATAGGGATATAAATAAGGCATAAATTTCTCCATTAAAGTTTTTTTTTTCCTCAGGCTTTGGAACTACAGTTACTGGATCAAAGGATAAGAACCTTTTATAAAGTTCTTGACACATGCTGTCAAATTGCTACAATATTGCTGGGATGCAGTTTACTCTCCTAATTCAAATAATCTAAGTGGACTAAAGACTTAGATAATATTTTTTTAAGCTTATTTATTTTTAGAGAGAGAGCATGGGGGGAGGGGGGGAGAGAGAGAGAGAATGAATGAATCCCAAGAAGGCTCCACACTGTCAATGCAGAGCCCTACGTGGGGCTCGGACCATGAGATCATGACCTGAGCCGAAATCAAGAGATGGACGCTTAATGGACTGAGCCACCTAGACACCCCTGATAATTTTTTTAAGTATATTTATTTATTTTGAGAGAAAGGGAGAGCAAGCAGGGGAGGTGCAGAGAGAGGTGGAGAATCCCAAGCAGGATCTGTTCTGTCAGTGCAGAGTCCTGCATGGGGCTCGTTCTCAAGAATTGTGAGATAGTGACCTGAGCCAAAATGAAGAGTGGGATGCTTAACCAACTGAGCCATCAGGTGTGACCTTGATAATGGTTTTTAACAAAGACATTAAAACATAATAAATGGTGGCATATCCACTTGGGGATTAGGTGTTTAGCATTTGTTAAATTTAGTACTTAGTGTTTTCTTACAACTCTTAGGTATTTAATTGATTTTACCAGAGGCGATAGATGTTATAAATACCTGTGAGGATGAAGTAGAAAAATAAAGCTAAATAATAAATAAAAATTTAATAATGTTGGTTAGAGCTTGTGAAAATGTGCTAAAAACAGATTATTTATGGTCAGGACAGATATTCAAGAGTGAAAGTGGGTAATGGATTCAATAAACTTTATAAGACAGTAATTGCAGGACAGTGACTGGTTCTATTTTTGGCTAGCTAGGGATAGGCAGCCTCATCATGAAGCAGAACACTAATGATGCCTCTGTGAAACCACACCTGAAATATTTTACATGACTGTCTTCCTCTAGGTAACCTAGAAACTGAATATTAAGTCAAGGAAGTGGTTTTAAAGAATGGGGAAAAATAGTGCTACTATCCTCTTTGCCTTCTCTTCTTCCTTTTTTCTTACTGTCTTCTCTCAACATTAAAGAGCATGTAGTGATTGGGCAGAAAACAGCAAGGTAAAAAGCCATTACTGTAAGTGTTTGAAAGGCAAGGACACTTAAAATATTAAGTGCAGAGTTTGTAACCAGGGTGGTATAGATTAAGTACAAGAGAAAATTTAGAATTATCCAAGCCAGTGAAACACAGGAAAAACACGGTAATAGACCCAATCTTGACATTTATCTTTACTAGTTTGATGAAAATGAAATGATCTGAAATGAGCATTAAGAAACTTTTTTCACCCTGTGCATTGTTGTACCTTTTAGAAAGGATTCCCAATGCAGGTATTATCCCATTAAATAATACGTATTTTTATTTAAAGTTTATTTGGAGAAGGGGTGGGCAGAGAGGGAGAGAGAGAATCCCAAGCAGGCTCCACACCATTACAACAGAGCCCAATGTAGGGCTCCATATCATGAACCGGGAGATCGTGACCTGAGCTGGAGTTAAGAGTTGGATGCTTAACTGACTGAGCCACCCAGACACCCCTACACTATATATATTTTAAAGGTCAGCTGGTAGGTCTCAGTATGTTAGATTTGTTCTTTGATCTCTGCTTTAATTATTGAAACAATAAAACATAGTTGATAAGAATAAAAATAATTCATTTATATGGAGAATTTAGGATTTCATCTATGAACCAAGCAGGAGAGACCTTGATTTGGTTAAATAAGAGGCATTCTTTGTTCCTTAAATTGGCCGCTTTGATCTTAATTTTCTTTTTTATGGTGGCAGTAGATATGTAATTGTTTGATACATTTGTACCAAACTGGTGAGAATGCAAATCAAGGTGTTAGTTGCTTACATGGTAGATTTTGAGTGTCCTGCAGTGTTCTGTTAAGTTACATGGCTTTGAAAGTTTATCCTACACCTTTATTCTGACTTGACAGTTCAGTTTGTTTGTGTTTTAAACCGTGTAGTGATTCCAGATAACATAATGTGAGTTAACTGTTCAGTACTATTAACTATTTTTTATCTTCTACCAGTTTTCATGGATCTAATAATTGGGATTATTAATTTTTTAATTTAACTTTTAAAATTTACATTCAAATTATCATATAGTGGAACAGTGATTTCAGGAGTAGATTCCTTAATGCCCCTTACCCATTTAGCCCATCCCCCCCCCCCAACCCCTCCGGTAACCCTCTGTTTGTTCTACAAATTTAAGAGTCTCTTATATTTTGTTCCCCTCCCTGTTTTTATATTATTTTTGCTTCCCTTCCTTTATGTTCATCTGCATTGTATCTCTAATTTCGCTTAGCATAATACCCTCTAGTTCCTTCCATGTAGTTGCAAATGGCAAGATTTCATTCTTTTTGATTGCTGAGTAATACTCCATTGTATGTATATACCACATCTGTATCCATTCATCCATCAATGGACATTTGGGCTCTTTCCATACTTTGGCTGTTGTCGTAATACTGCTATAAACGTTGGGGTGCGTGTGTCCCTTCAAAACAGCATACCTATATCCCTTGGATAAATACCTAGGAGTGCAATTGCTGGGTCATAGGGTAGTTCTATTTTTAACTTTTTGAGAAACCTCCATACTGTTTTCCAGAGTGGCTACACCAGTTTGCATTCCCACCAACAGTGCAAAAGAGATCGTCTTTCTCCACATCCTTGCCAACATCTGTTGTTGCCTGAGTTGTTGTTGTTAGGCATTCTTACAGGTGTGAGGTGGTATCTCACTGGTTTTCATTTGTATTTCCCTGATGGTGAATGATGTTGAGCATTTTTCATATGTCGGTTGGCCATCTGGATGTCTTCTTTGGAGAAGTGTCTATTCATGTTGTTTGCCCATTTCTTCACTGGATTGTTTTTTGGGTATTGAGTTTGATAAGTTCTTTATAGATTTTGGATACTAACCATTTATCTGATGTGTCATTTGCAAATATCTTCTCCCATTCTGTCGGTTGCCTTTTAGTTTCACTGATTGTTTCCTTCACTGTGCAGAAGCTTTTTATCTTGATGAGGTCCCAATAGTTCATTTTTGCTTTGGTTTTCCCTTGCCTCCAGAGACGTGTTGAGTAAGAAGTTGCTGCGGTCAGGATCAAAGAGGCTTTTGCCTGCTTTCTCCTCGAGGATTTTGATGGCTTCCTGTCTTACATTTAGGTCTTTCATCCATTTTGAGTTTATTTTTGTGTATGGTGTTAAGAAAGTGGTTCAGGTTCATTTTTCTGCATGTTGCTGTTCAGTTTTCCCAGCACCGCTTGCTGAAGAGACTGTCTTTATTCCATTGGATAGTCTTTCCTGCTTTGTCAAAGATTAGCTGGTCATACATTTGTGGGTCCATTTCTGGGTTCTCTATTCTGTCCCATTGATCTTAGTGTCTATTTTTTGTGCCAATACCATACTGTCTTGATGATTACAGCTTTGTAATTCAGCTGGAAGTCTGGGGATTATTAATTTTTTTTTAATTTGAGCAAACACTGCTAAATATAATAGTATGGATCATTAGACTTTTTTGCCCATTTATTTCTGTCATTCTCACCAATTCATTTAGGGCCACCTTGTTAAAGCAGACCAGTGACCAGTTTTACTTAGTACTGTTGGTAAAGTTAGCATATGAAAGTGCTTCTTTAGAACAATACCCAGTGTAAATGAAGCTACGCTAAATGGCTTCCCCTCTTACTACTACTCTTTGGAGATATTAATAGTAATTAATTAACACTCTTGGAGACATTAATAAGACTATGAGAGGGAAAACTAGAGAGAAGTCGATTAACCTGAAATTCGATAATTGATCCTTGAACCTATGAGATTTGGATATATAATCTATATGAGGGAAGAAACTTCCAGAACAGTAAAAGCTATTGAGATGGAAGCATGTCTCTTAAGTACAGTATAATGAATATAGAATTGGAAGCAAGGAACACTAATTTTTCTCCTTGATAATAAACAGTATATGTGCATTGTAATAAATTTGGGAAAGGTAGGAACACATAAAGGAAAAAGTCCTCTATCTTTTCGCTGCCTAGAGATAGGCCACATCTAATATATCATGTATTTTCTTTTTCTGTAAGAAAATGCACACATACAGTCATTTGAATCATATTGTACCTGGAGTTTTTCGTTTTGTGAAATATAATGGAGTCCTGGAGTGTTGAGTTGTTGCTTGCATCATTGTCCGTCCTTCGTATCCACTTGTCTCTACTTCACATATCCTGTACTCCCCCCCCCCCCCCCCCCTTATCAAGTCAAGAAAAGATCAATCTATTGCTTACACTTGTCTTTGTTGTTCAGTCTTTAGTTTATTGTTAGGACAAGCATGTTTTAGGGCTCTCATGTCTAATGTGGAGGAAAAAGAATGGTTACCACTATTAAAAAAGCAGGTCTTTGTGGTGCTGGTTGGTGCAGGAGGAATTAGTTTTAAGATCATGTTCAACTGGTTGGGGGTATTTGTAGTGTTTTGTTTTTGTCTCAAATGGGTCTTTTATCATGACTTCACTCTGAGTATGTAGGAGTTCGTGATCCTTGTCATCTAGAAATAGAAGTTTGTCCTAGCACAGTATGTTTGATACCTTTAACAATGTTTTAGTTAAGATATAAATGTGTTACTTTATTTCATTGTTTTGAAAGGCATACTTTATTTGCCCCCACGTTTTAATATCTCTGAAATTGGGATGTTTCTTTCATTTGCTGACAGCTAACAGTTATAATGGCTCTTTCTCAGTGGTATGTAACTATGGTACTTCTCATAATCAGTGGTATCACAGATCAAGTGACATGTGCTAATTAGTAATTCCCCATGATCTTCCTCTGGTAGGGAATTTTGACAGTTGAATAAATACCTTATATCCTTTTTGTTCATAATCAGAGCAGACATTTAGTATGTGCCCGGTACTGTTCTGAGTATTTCATATATTGTGTGTATGGTCATTTACATTATAAAAAAAACAATTTTTTTTTTTTTTAGTGTTTATTTATTTTTGAGACAGAGAGCCTGAGCGGGGGAGGGGCAGAGAGAGAGGCAGACATAGAATCTGAAGCAGGCTTCAGGCTCTGAGCTGTCAGCACAGAGCCCATGCTGGGCTTGAACTCATGAACCCGTGAGATCATGACCTGAGCTGAAGTCAGACACTTAACTGATTGAGCCACCCAGGTGCCCCATGATCATTTACATTATAAAATTTACCCTATTTTGTAGTTAAAAGAAACAGCTAAAAATATGCTTGTCTAATGTAAGATATCAGGTTATTTTACTTATTAAATGTTATTGGGCACTGCAACAAACACTTTTAAATGTAATTTAATCCTCACAACCTACTCTATGAGATCTTAAACATTATTACTTAAACTCATTTTACAAATGAGGAAGCTTAGAATCAAACAGGTTAAGTAACTTGCCAGAGTTACAACCTAGATTGTAAGTGGTAGAGCTGGGAGTTAAACTCTTGTTTGCCTGACTTCGGTGTCCTTGCTTCTAATTACTATACCATTTCTGGCTTTAGAAATGTGGATAACTTGAGTTTTTGTTTTGTTTTGTTTCTAACTTTTTTTGACGGGGCAGGACCGGGATATGCAAATCCTGCTTTAGGGGTCTATTTCTGTCCTAGGAGTTTATAAAATAGTTTGTAGCATGTGTTCAAAGAAGATAAAATAATTGATTTTCATTCTTTTGCATATTAAGATGGTGATGGAATTTCCTGACAACGTACTAAATCTCGATGGGCATCAAAATAATAGTGCACAACTAAAGCAGTTTATTCAGGTAATATTTTTAAAAATCAATGTTTTAAATGGTGTATGTGTGTGTTTTGAAGAGTCATTTAAAATTTTAGCTTTAAGTATTAATACCTAGGACTCTCTAGGCCTTAAGATTGCACTGAAATTGCTTTCTTTCACTAGTGCAACAATGAATATATTTATGTTGCTGTTATGTGAAAGAGATTTGGTGATGTTATCATTTTCTGTGTCCCTAAGGCTTTAGTTTCACCAAGCCATCTTTGCTTGTTTTTGAAAGGTAAAATATATAACTTTTCATTGAGAACTTGTTGTTTTTCTTCTGTAGTGATTGTTTGATTGTTTGTTCAAGTAAAAAAAAGAAAAAAAATCCTGTGCTGCAAATTTTATGATTTTTATTTAATTTTTTTGATTTTTATTTAATTTTTAAACTGTGATATTTTATAAAACCCTGTATGTAATCAAGATAATGGAAGGTAAATTGTTACTTCAAAATTCTTTTTCTACTTTGGAAAATGAAAGGTTGATGGTAACTGTGAGAAAATTCTTAGGAGTATCTTACTTTCCCATCCTTTTTTGTAAAGCTGGAAGCATTATTTGTAGTATAACTAACTCCATCCGGGTAAAAGTTATTTACTAGAGTTTTGCCCGTTTCTCTACAGCTGTGGTGAGATTCTCAGTCATTTTTCTACCTTGTCATAACCAACAGATAACATTCATATGCTGCACCAGCATTTTAGTTACTCACTGTAGGCTCCTACATGGGTAAAATAGGCCTTGTTCTTTCCTACTAATCCGTAAAACACCTGCCCATACCTCCAGGTTGAGAATTGCTGCTGTACGTGATCATCATCCTAACCTGATTCCTGTAGCTAAACATAGTGTGTTGTTAAAAGTTGAGAGGAAGACATGGCAAAGCTGTGTTGTTCCTTTATTTTCTGCCTTTTAAAATTTTTATTTCAAGTGAGTGTACTAAGCTTAATACTCAGTGAACAAACACTAAATTTCCAGATCCAGGGCTGCTTTTCACCATGCTGGGGCACATACTGTTAAGTCCTGACAGGCTAAGCAGAGTTTTTTATACCTTAATTGCCAAAACAGGAGCTTTGTGGAGCAAATTCAGTACACCATGGGGAA
Organism: Panthera uncia; assembly: GCF_023721935.1. Classification (NCBI taxonomy): domain Eukaryota; kingdom Metazoa; phylum Chordata; class Mammalia; order Carnivora; family Felidae; genus Panthera; species Panthera uncia. Next base: position 35,104,340 of record NC_064814.1, read on the forward strand.
AGCCGACTTATTTTTCTGACTCAGTTGCAGATAGAGATCACAAGCCCTTTCCAGGTTGTACTTACTACACAAAAATAGAAACCAGAAGTAGTCAAGAGAAATTTTATGTCTCAAGGACTGTTCTTCAATTTTCTTTCTTTCTCTTTCAGCGACATAGTATGCTTAAGCAGCAAGATCTAAGTATTGCCATGGTGGTGACATCACGGGAAGTATTGAGTGCACTTTCTCAGCTTGTCCCATGTGTTGGTTGTCGTCGCAGTGTGGAGCGCCTCTTTTCCCAGCTTGTAGAGTCTGGAAATCCTGCCCTTGAACCCCTGACAGTAGGCCCCAAGGGAGTCCTGTCTGTAACTCGAAGCTGCATGACTGATGCAAAGAAGCTTTATACCTTATTTTATGTACATGGGTAAGTATAATCAATGAGGGGAAGATGACTTTGTTGGTAACACTGGTAGCTTTTTTACTAAATTTGGTAGGGGCAAAGCTTTGAGTTCAACTTGAACAATTTATTGAGTATCTTTTGTGTGCCAATGACTATATGGTTTTTGTTCTCATATGAAGAAAGGCAGGCAGTAAGCAAATATATGCTCTGTCAGTTAAGTTACAAGTAGAGGAGATGAGTGGTTGGATGGATTTAATATGGAGGATGATCAGGGAAGGCCTCTCTAATAAAATGACATTGAATGTAGACTTGAATGAAATGAGTAAGTAAACCATGTAGATATCCAGGGGAAGGAAGAGAAGGAGCCAGCAATTGTAAGGTTTCAGAGGTTGAAGTTTTCCTGGCCTGTTTGAAGAACAGTAAGGAAACCATTGTGGCTAGAGCCAGATGAATGAAGGGAATAGTAATAAAAGATGAGACCGGGGTCACCTGGGTGGCTCAGTTGGTTAAGCGTCCAACTTTGGCTCAGGCCGTGATGTCACCATTTGTGAGTTCGAGCTCTGCATTGGCTGCCTGCTGTCAGTACAGAGCCGGCTTCAGATTCTCTGTCTCCCTCTCTCTGTGCCCCTCCTCCGCTTGCACATGTGCACACGTGTTCTCTCTCAAAAATAAACATAAAAGGGTGAGATCAGAGGAGTAATAAAAAGCCTACTTATGTAGTGCCATCCTGAGTTTTTGTTGTTGCTTTTTTAATGTTTGAGAGGGAGAGCTGGGGTGGGGGAGGGGAAGAGAGAGAGGAGAGAGAATCCCAAGCAGGTTCTGTGTTGCCAGCACAGAGCCTATCTTGGGGCTTGATCACATGGACCATGAGTTCATGATCTGAGCCAAAACCAAGAGTGGGACAGTTAACCAACTGAGCTACCCAGGTGCCCCTTTTATTGTTTTTTACTCTAAGTAAGACTGGAAGATTTGGGAGTGTTTTGAGTAGAGGAGTAACATGGTCTGACTTGAATTTTGGTTTACTTTGATCTCTGTGTCAAGAATAAGTGGAAGGGTGGTTGAAGGGCAGAGAAATAAAAGCCGTTTTAAAGTCCATGCAAGAGATAATGATGACCAGTATGGTGGTCACAAAGGTAGTAAGAAATGGTTGGATCCTGGATATATTTTGAGGAATGAGCCAGTAGGATTTTTTGGATAGAATGGATATGGAGGAAGGCATCAAGGATGATTCTCAGATTTGGGATCTAAAGAATAGGACTGGGGTGCGTCGGTGGCTTCGTGGGTTAAGCATCTAACCCTTGATCTCAGCCTCAGGTCTTGATCTCAGGATCAAGAATAAAGAACAGGACAAATGGTTTCCATTACTGAGAAGGGTAAGACTAGGAGGAGCAATTTCGCAGAGCTCACTTTTGGACATGTTAAGTTTGAGATACCAATTGGACATCCAGGTAGAGTTTAGAGAGGTCTGCTCTAGAGATAAAAACGGTGTCATCAGCGTATGTATATCATATTTAAACTATACATACAGTATTTGAGCTATATGTATGCATACGTACATAATTTAGACCCATAAGATCAAATGGTCACCAAAGTGTGAGTAAATAGGAAAAGAGAAGAGGTCTGAAGACCAAACTCTGTTTAGAGGTGGTGGTAGAGACTTTGGAATTTTACTCTGCCTCAGAAAAGCGTTGGAACGTTTTTGAACAGAGAAGTAACATACTGTGATTTTTGTTTTGAAAACATCACTCCAGCTACTAAGCCTAGAATGTAAACGCAAAAGGTGGAAGCAAGGAGACCATTTGGGAGGCCAGCTGTTGCAGTTGGCTAGGTGAGAGAGACGAGTTGGACCAGAGTGGTAATGGTGGAGGTGATAAGTGATTTGATTCTGGATATATTCAAAAGTTAGAGTTGACAGGCTTTGCTGATTGGTTGCATGCAGGGTGTGGATATTAGCTGTACGCATTTCTATATTTGCACAAAATTTTTGTTGATGGCTTTTTTTTTTTTTTTTTAGAATTTTTTAAATTTTTTATTCCTTTTTGAGAGAGAGAGAGAGAGAGAGAGAGAGAGAGAGAATGAGCAGGAGAGGAGCAGAGGAAGAGGAAGACACAGATTCCGAAGTAGGCTCCAGGTTCTGAGCTGTTGGCACAGAGCCTGATTTGGGGCTCCAACTCTTGAACTGTGAGGTCATGACCTGAGCTGAAGTCGGATGCCCAACCTTGACTCAGCTACTCAGGCGCCCCCTATTGATGGTTTTTTTCTTATCAAGGATAGTGCTTATTTAGATAATGTTTGCACAGGGGAAGATGGTTGAGAGATAGCAATCAGTCATAAAATATTTGAGTGTTAGGCACACTGCTGGATACAGTGCAGATGCAGGGGTGAATGAGACAGATACAGTCTAGGGGAGTGAGTACATTGAATAGCACAGGTCTCTTCCAACATACTGACAGCCTGGGAATGGAATGGAGAGGACAAGTATACAGACTCTTCTGGGTTAGCATTTGTTTGATGAGAAATTTTCAAGGTAAGGGATATGTCTACAATACTTCAAATATACTTCTCACTAAAAGGTAGGGTGGCTCAGTCGGTTAAGCATCCGACTTCAGCTCAGGTCGTGATCTCGCAGTCCATGAGTTCGAGCCCCACATCAGGCTCTGTGCTGACAGCTCAGAGCCTGGAGCCTGCTTAAGATTCTATGTCTCACTCTCTCTCTGCTTCTCCCCCGCTCATGCCCTGTCTCTCTGTGTCTCAAAAATAAGTAAATGTTAAAAAAAATTTTTTTAAAGGTAGTAAGTAGAGATTTTGAAAATTCTAAAGACAAATGAATGTTAATCAGACTTTTAATGATTTATTTTTGATTAGGTCCAAACTAAACGACATGATAGATGCTATTCCAAAAAGTAAAAAGAACAAGAGATGTCAGTTGCACTCCTTAGATACACACAAACCAAAACCTTTGGGGTAAGTAGAATCAACTATTAAGATGCTTTGTAATTGTTAAGATTGTAAATGTTGATCACATTTAGTAGAAAGAAAAAATATTCAACAAGTTTATTAGTTACACTATAACATAGGTTAAAATAAATCTGTCTTCTAATTCTATACAGCCTTTTTGCATTGAGACTGTGTAGGGTAGGGTCTCAATATAGGTCTGATTTTTTTCTTTTGAAGTTTTTTTTTTTCCTTCTGTTAAATATATTACAGAGGAAGGAGGTTGGAGATCTTTATGGAAATTTATTTAGTTAATACTAAGTTTTTCAAAGTAGTGATATATCATTTTTTGATCTATATGATAGTCATAATGTGTAAATTATTTTTCTTGTCTTTCTTATCTCTAGGTCTCCCTAATAATTTATCAAGGATTAAAAAAAAGCCTTGGATTAGTTGTAGTCATATGTATTTATGTAATTTGCAGTTTTCTTCTTTTCTACAATGCCCAGGGCTGCTTTTGCCCCCATCTCCCAGCACATTGTCACATTTACTGCTTACAAAATTGCTTGAGGTTGAGAGTAGTGAAAGCCATGAAATTTGAAGGAGGTTTCTAAGAAGTAACTTTTGTTTTGAAGTGAATGGGATGGTATGAAAACTATATTTCTGAATTACTTAAAAAAAAATTAGTTTTTTAATATCTTGTTGGTATTGTTGATATCATTGTTGTGTAGATATTTTTCTTCCTGATAAAAAGACCTGGAAAACCAGGTAGTGGTATGTTAATAATCTATTAAGAATTTTTTTCCCCTATACTCAGAAACAAATTTTTTAAAAATTTTATTATGAAAACTGCCAAACACATAGGAAAGTAGAGAGACTATTTAAGAACCGCTGCCCCCACTTCCCAGATATCTTCACCCAGATTCAGTAGTGTTATCAAGATTTGTCACATTTGTTTTATTTATCCATCTTTTTTTTTTGCAGAAGTATTTTAAAATAAGTCCCAGGCATCATGCTATTTTACTCCTACATATTTCTACATCCATCTCTAAACACGTGGACATTTTTTTGGTAATGACAGTGCCATTATAACACTTAACCAAATTAACTATAATAATCTAATACCCAGTTTAGATTTTCCCAGCTGTCTCTAAAAATGTCTTCTTACGTGGATTTGTTAGAATCAGGATCCTGACAAGAATCACCAACTACATGATATCTCTGTGAGAGTTCTCTGAACTCAGGAAAGCTCTGTACAACCTAAAGTGGTTATCTAAAGAAAGTTGTTATTTTATGTACCTTGTTTACCAATATCTTTATAGAGATTTCCTGACTTTTTGAAAGTAAAATTCAGTCTAATTTTCTCATGAGACAGTAACCTTTACTTGAATGTCTTGTTAGCCAAAGCCACAGAGCTGTATTGTATTATAAAAGACTGTCTTCTGGGTTTTTTTATTATGAATATTCTTCATTGAGGAACCAAAGATCAATAGACATCTCAATATCTTACATATCTGCTCATTGCCACCTTCCTTCAAAGATCAGTTCTTCTACTTTTGCTCTGGATTCCATCTCCTCTTGTTCTCAATGACTTTGCTTTATCATTAAGTTTATTATTAAGTTACCTACTTTTGCTAAATTGGCTTACAACTATGTTTTCCTGTCGTTCGGTTTAAAACAAAAACCGAACCTCCACAAACTTCCTCACATTCTCCTTCAGCTATCACCCTGCTACATCAGAAGCCAAATGTTTTAGAAGGTGGTTTGCTGAGTTATGGAATCAGTATGAGTTGATCTTGAACACTGTCTCCTAAGGTAGCTTCAGTTATTCCCAGAAGCATGGATAGCAGGCCAGGGAGTACAATGTACTTAGCCAAGACTCCCTCTCCTCCACTTTGGATGGTTCCGCCATTGTATGCTACTGTGACTCCATTTTACATGTTTGCATTGTTACCCACCCCCCCTCTTTCTATTAGACTTTCTCCAGGGAAGTATTAACAGTTGATTAGGTTATAACCTAATCAGTGGCAACAATCCAGCTCAACCTTCCGGAGAATGTTCTTGTATCCATGCAAGTAACCCCAAGTTATTGTCTGGCTGGGAGTAAGTTTGAGATCCAAAGGAAAAGTTTAGGCTACACTTGTAGGCCTGTAGCTGATGACTGAAGATTATCTTAGCGGTATTTATAAAATCTACCTATAGAGAGAGTAGAGTAAGAGAGAAAAATGCTGAGGAATTTAGTTTATTGGTAGAAAAGAAGCCAGTAAAGAAACTTGAGAAAGAGTGGCCAGAGAGGTAGGAGGAAGCCAGAGGAAAAGAGTGTTTCAGGGGGACTCTGGTTAGCTGTATTGAGTGCTGCTGAGTCATCAAGGACCCAGAAGTGTCCATTGGATATAGCAACACTGTAATAATTGGTGATCTTGATGAGCAGATCTGCAGTTGAATGAAAACAATCCAGATCAGAATGGGCAGAACAGTGAATGCAGTCTAAGGTGTAATGGATTAATCTGTGAGTGGAAAGTGTAGGAGTGCAAAGATTTCTTTCTCAGAAAGCTTGATCTTGAAAGGAAGGAGTGATACAAAGACATTGAGCTGAGAGAGACTGTGGATAAAATTTTGATTTGAGCTGTGGCATTTTTTAAAAGTATTTTTTAGATTAATGCTTTCATGTTCTAATATAATAGTCATTCCCCAGCCTCTGATTTCATGAGCCTTTTTCTCACCTGTGAGAACTTGAGTTTGAGGGTTAATCAGTTTTAGGAGATTATGGGTCACTCAAGCACAATTAGAAAAAGAGGAAATATGGAAGTCAAGAGTGGAAGGATGGAACATGGAAGGCAGAGCAGTGGTTGAGGTTTTTGTTTCAAGTTACATTGCTGAACCTTGCCTGAGCCCTTGTGACAGGGAATAGGGAGCTGCATTGTACATACGACCTTAGGTGGTGGGCAGGGAGTTGAGAAATACCTATTTAGCTATATAGAGTAGGTTAAGTAAAGATTCAGAGGTTTTTCCATCTCAGGCATCCAAGGTAGTGAATTCCTAGGACTGTAGTGAGACCTGCAGAACAGGCAGGAGCCAGTTGTTCAGAATCATGAAATACCAAGAAGACTATCATTGAATGGAATATAGACACACATTTCTCCTGGAATGCGCATCTGCAACAAAGCAAAATGCATGACCAGTGCTATACTGAAACCTGTGGGGGAAGGAGAGTCTGGGAAATTTTTAGTAATTTTTAAATTATTTGTATAGTATTTACTGATACAAGTTGTATAAAGTGGTCATCTTCGTGTGCTATCTTTATTTAAGTATATGTAAAAATTTGTTTACTGTAATTAGATTAATCTGTGATTTTTTTACCCCCCAGCTACTTATAAATGTGAAGGTAGATAAGAGTTTTGTTGCCATGGGTTAGCTATAAAATCACATTAAGTAGATCAAAACTTGTTAGAATTTATAATTTTTGGAAGATTGATCCATTTTGTAGGTGATAATGTAATATTTTTTAGCCCTGTTAACTTTAAAGCATTCCAAGTAGATTTGCTCATAAAATGCTTAGTATCGTAATGAGATGTATCTTGATAAATGTAAATGTTGTGTCAGATAAATTTAATAGTTGAACAAAAATTTATATATAAAGATATGAGCATATGTTTAAATAACACTTTAATTTGGTTAAAATTAATATGTAATTATATACAAATTTGCAAACTTAATCTACTAATAATATAAGTATTAAAGAGTTCTTGATTTTAATTTAGACTATAGAAATTATTCCTTCAGATTATCTCAGTGTCACTAAGCTTTGTACTATACTGTACTACAGTGAAGGGAGCAGTAGCAGTGTCAGTTCAGAGAAGTTAAGTACAGATAAGAGAAGTAGTGAAGACCACAGGAAGGACAGCAAGTGTAGGATCATTTTCCATTATGGACCTTTCCAGGGAACAGCCAGGTAAAATCAAGCAATCCTTTACTCTGCCTTTTTTTTAAATGTTTTACCCTTATATATTCCTCCTTTTCACTAATACTTGTTTCTTTCTGCAGAGGTTGTTGGATGGACGTCTGGGAACTAATGTCCCAAGAATGCAGGGATGAAGTAGTTTTAATTGACTCTAGTTGTCTCTTAGAAACACTAGAAACATACCTGCGAAAACACAGGTAAGTCTTGACCTTTAGGTCATCACAGTATAGTTGGAAGGTGCTTTAATGCCCTCTCGGTCATCCAAATTGACCTGTCACCTCTTCATATAATATCACTTCAGTCTTCCCATTAATACGTGGTACTAAGCAGAGCTTAATGTTAGGGTAAGCAGTTCCTTTATGGGATGCCTCTTAGTGTTATGTTAGCCTTCTTATGTTGAACCAGCATCTCCTCTTTCTGTAATTTTTACTTTTAAATTTTATTGGCCTGTTAGTTCCAAGCCAGTAAAGTGTGCCTAATTGAGTAAAGTGTACTTAACCACTTTGGAAACTCTAGTATTCCTTGTTTTTATGATAGAAGCATTTCATGTTGTCATTTTAAAAATCAAAGTTTAATTTAGCAGCTTTCATTTAGTAATATTTTGAATTATTTCTTCTATAATTATTTGTCAAGACCTAAAAGTAGAGCTGGAATTTGTGTGCTTCATGTACTAAAAAAGTAACTTCAGATTTTTCTTTTTAGAATACTACTTTACAAAGGAATTTTCTAAGTGTCATTAACATTTGGAAATGCGTAGGGAGGGAGAGTGCAGTAGGAAAGGAAACTGGTAAGGGAACCATCTAGAGATGGTGTTCTTGGGGGGAGTTGTACTCTTTTAAGATAAATTTGTCACATGTATGGTGTATGGTTGTGTGTTTTTTGACCTGAGATATATATATATATATAATTAAATGTAAATGATAAAAAACTGGCATTTATCAAGACTGGTGTTTATATGGCAATGAGGTAATGGCTTAACCTACATACTAAGGTGTTTTTTCACTTACAATATTTCTTGTGAATTTGCCTTTTTGCTTGATTATACCCAAGAGAGTAGAGAATATGTCAAATATTTGGAGTTTTGCAGGAGAGGGATTATATAGACACAAAACATACTTAAATATATAGGTCCATATTAGAGTCTTTCTTTCAATATGAATTGATCATTAAATATTAATTGGTCCATCCAAAAGATAGCTTTTTGGGGTGGTATATTACTAGTTATTAGAACTAATCTTTTGGAGTTTCCTGTAACGGTTGTATATATTTCCTGTATCTGGATGGCAGTATTTTGTCTAGAAGAAGGTGGAGTCTGTTTTATAAATATCTGAAGGGTGGGGAAAAGTACAATTAAGAGAGATTGCTTTGAATCCTGGGTTATACTGATTATAACTTTGTACAAGTTACTTGACTTTTCTGTACCTCAGTTTTTTTCTTAAGACAAAAATAATGATAGTACTTAATTAATTGTAGGATTAAATTTGTCATGGGGACAGATGATACATAGTGAGGCTTACTTAGAACAGTATCTGGTACATAGTGTAAGCACATTAGTGAATGTTTGCATGCAAGATTTGCAAGTTCTTATTCCTCTGTATCTAGTTCTTGTTTTAGGTACAGTTTGAGTTTTGAGATGTGTAGAATCAGTTGAGAATGATTTCTAAATGTCTAAATAATGTACTTTTTTTGGCAGTTCTATTTAGTGGACTTTTCTGAACACTATAACGTGCTCAGAAGATTTGGTAACACAGAAGATTTGATAAGATTTGATAACACTAGCCATTTTATTAGAAATGAGGTGTTAAGAAACTGTGAAACCTCTGCCTTAAAATGTTTTTTACATTTATGTGCAAGGTTACTTTTGAAAACGGGAAAAGTCACTTTCATTCTTACAGCTACCATATAGTATTTTTATTTATTTATTTATTTTTTAAATGACACCAATTCTTTTTTTTTTTTTTTTTCAACGTTTTTTATTTATTTTTGGGACAGAGAGAGACAGAGCATGAACGGGGGAGGGGCAGAGAGAGAGGGAGACACGGAATCGGAAACAGGCTCCAGGCTCCGAGCCATCAGCCCAGAGCCCGACGCGGGGCTCGAACTCACAGACCGCGAGATCGTGACCTGGCTGAAGTCGGACGCTTAACCGACTGCGCCACCCAGATGCCCCAACCATATAGTATTTTTAAATTGCTCTTTGCTTGTATTAACTATGGTTATATGCATACATACATTAATCAACTATGAGAATTTAAAGCAGTAAAATATGGGAGAAATATTTCAAGTTTTATTATTGCTGCTGAATGACATTTAATCATTTATTTACCTGAAAAACCATTCATTTACCTGAAAATCTTTTATAACCTGAAAACATGGAAGTGTTTGTTATTTCTGCATTTAAGTCTATTCTCTCCCTCAAGGGGAAGACTTTTTTAATTGTGGTTAAAAAAAAAAAAAAAACCACAAATTGACTCTTAAACAGTTTTTAAGTGAACATTAAGTGGCATTTAGGTTGTTGCCCCTGTATCTTAGCTATTTCTAATAATGATACAATGAACATGAGTGTAGAAATAGCTCTTTGAGATCCTGTTTTCAGTTCTTTTGGATATATACTCAAAAATGGGATTACCAGGTCATATGATAGTTCTGTTTTTAATTTTTTGAGGAAATGCTATACTGTTTGCTATTATTGACAGCACTATTTTACAATTTCAGCAGCAGTGTAGTGTGCAAGGGTTCCAGTGTCTCCACATCTTTGCTAACACATGTTTCTTATTTTTTTGGAGTGGCCATACTAATGGGTGTAAGGTAGTATTGTGTGGTTGTGATTTGCATTTCCCTAATGATTAGTGATGTTGAACAACTTTTCATGTGCTTGTTAGCCATTTGTATATCAGGAGAAATGTCTATTCATGTCTTTTGCCCAGTATTTAATTTTTTTTGTTGTTATTATTGAGTTGTAGGAGTTCTTATACATTCTAGATATTCACCCCTTATCCAGTATGTGGTTTGGAAATATTTTCTAAAAAAAATTTCTTTTAGTGTTTATTTTTGAGACAGAGAGAGACAGAGCATGAGCGGGGGAGGGGCAGAGAGAGGGAGACACAGAATCTGAAGCAGGCTCCAGGCTCTGAGCTGTCAGCACAGAGCCTGACATGAGCTTGAACTCACAAACCGTGAGATCATGACCTGAGCGAAGTCAGACATTTAACCGACTGAGCCACCCAGGTGCCCTGTTTGCAAATACTTTCTCTGTGGTTGTCTTTGACTCTCTTGTTTCCTTTGCTACACAGAAGCTTTTAAGTTGGATATAGTCTCATTTGTCTGTTTGCTGTGCTTTTGATGTCATATCCAAAAAATCATCACCTATTCAATATGAAATTTGGGGGTGGGGCACCTGTGTGGTTTAGTCCGTTAAGTGCCCGACTCTGATTTTGGCTCAGTTCATGATCTCACAGTTTGTGAAACAAGCTTCATGTCCAACTCTGCGCTGACAGTGTGGACAGAGCCTGCTTGGATTCTCTCCCTCTCTCCTCCTCCCCCACTCGCACATGCTGTCTCTTGCTCTCTCTCTCGCTCTCTCTCACACATACACACACACTCTCTCTCTCTCAAAATAAATGAACATTAAAAAAAAATTTTTTTCAGGGCGCCTCGGTGGCTCAGTCGGTTGAGCATCTGGCTTCAGCTCAGGTCATAATCTCATAGTCCATGAGTTCAAGCCCCACGTCGGGCTCTGTGCTGACAGCTCAAAGCCTGGAGCCTGCTTCGGATTCTGTGTCTCCTCTCTCTGCACCTCCCCTGCTCACACTCTGTCTCTCTCTCAAAAATAAACATTTGAAAAAATTAAAAAAAATTTTTTTTTCTTCCTGTGTTTTCTTCTAGGAGTTTTGTAATTTCAGATCTTAATATTTAGGCTATAGTCTATTTTGTGTTAATTTTTGTATATTTCAGTGTTTTTGGAGCATTAATGAAAGTGCGATTTGACTTGTCAACATTATTGCCTGTGTTTACTAAGTGGACTTAGAGCTTCTATTTTAACATCTATTCATTTCAAGAAGCATACTTAGAAAGATGTGTGTATCAAACAACTGCATGGCATTGTGAGGGTAAATACAGTAAGAAGAATAAATCACAAATATGGGAACACAGAGGAAGGCTAATTCTAGTTATGGGAATTACAGAGGGCTTCTTTAAGGATGGGCATGATTTAGGCAAATGGAGAAGGATGTGGAGAGGAGTGGGGAGGAAGCAGAAGAAAAAAAGACTAAAGTAAGGACACATAAGCTATGTTCAAAAGTAGTCCATTGTCTGTACAGTATGTACAGAAAGGCAGGGTAGACTGGGAGAAGCATGAGGGAGATGGGAGTCTTGGGAAATAAATCTGGAAATAGGTGGGGTAAGAGAGGAAGTCACTGAAGGGCATAATAAGGAGTTGGAACTTTATTTATAGACGGGAGGGGTCTTGAAGCTAAGAGTGAGATAATCAGATTTGTTTTAAAATTTTGTTACGAGAGATGCATTGGAGCTAGAAAAAATGCAAGCAGGGAAGTCAGGAAGCTTTTTAAAGAATTATCTAGGCAGTTTAAAACAGGGCAGGGGGGATCAGAAAGAAGGGGCTGATGAGAGATGTAAGAAATAATACTGGTGTGCCTGGGTGGCTCAGTTAAGTGCCACTCTTGACTTCCGCTTGGGTCATGATCTCATGGTTTGTGAGTTTGAGCCCCAGGTCAGGCTCTGCTCTTGGGATTCCCTTTCTCTCCCTCTCTCTGCCCCTCCCCTACTTGCAATCTCTCTCAAAATAAATAAACATTTTTAAAAATACTAAAAATAATAATAATACTTGATGCCATTTTGGCCCCACCCCTAAAAGAGGACCTGAGGAGAAGTTGGTAGTTAACTAAGGTTTTCTTCCTGGGTGACTGAATGGTGGCGTTCTCAACAAGTTTAGAAGGGAACAGTGTCGCCCTTAGTATCGGACAGGGAGTTTAACTTGTTGCCTATTACATATCTGTGATGTCCCCCCTTTTTCAGTATGAGTTTGGCCCTGAGGCAAGGGCAGAGACTTGAACAAGAGCTGTAGAGGTGAGAGGCACACATGTTGGCTGAAGCCATGGGAATAGAAGTCACCTAGGGAGATGAATTTAAAGAGATCAAAATTTCTTCATTCCACTACAGCTGATCTTCCCAGAGAGGCAGCCTGGCCTTTTTTTTTTTTTTTTTACCTGACCAAGTTCTTTCTTATTCAGGAAATCAAAGATAAAGAAACAAGGCTCTATTTTTTCCTTTCTGATTAAATAATGTTTGGTTTCTAAAAGAAAATGTCATCATCTTCTACATTCACACTGTCTTGTACACCTTTTTTTTTTTCTCTTCTACACTTTTGCCACATTATAAACACTTAAGTGTAGACCACATTTTAAATAAATGTTTGTTAATTGGGGTAGGGGAATCCCAAGCAGGCTCCATGTTCAACATAGAGTTCAGTCTCAAATGCACAGGATCACAACTTGTGCCAATATCAGGAGTCAGACACTCAACCAACTGAGCCACCTAGGTGCGTGCCCCTAGACCACATTTTTATGTGTATGTTGTCAATATTATGATTGTGTATTAAGAACATACTTTTTTCTTCAGAAATATGGGTGGCTCAGTCTGTTGAGTGTCTGACTCTTGATTTTGACTCAGGTCAGCTCTGTGCTGACAGCATGCAGCTTGCTTTGTATCCTCCCTCTCTCTCTGCCCCTCCTGCTCGTGCTCTTTCTGTCTCTATCAGAATAAATAAGTTTTTTAAAAAAAGAAGGAAATGGGGTGCCTGGGTGGCTCAGTCAGTTAAGTGTCTGACTTTGGCTCAGGTCTTGATCTCGCAGTTTGTGAGTTCGAGCCCTGCATTGGGCTCTGTACTGACAGCTCAGAGCCTGGACCCTGCTTCAATTCTGTGTCTCCCTCTGTCTCTGCCCCTCCCCTGCTCACACTCTGTCTCTTTCAAAAATAAATAAACATTAAAAAATAAAAAAAAAAAAAGAAGGAATTTGACCTTTTGGAAATTATTAGTAACTAAAACTCCATGTGCCACTTTCCTATTCTTTTTGCCCCCACCCTCTTCCCAATGCTTATTAGCTAATGAGGTGTTAAAATGTTGTAGCAGAATTTCAAATCAAGTTTTACTGACTGAAGATAGCAACTATTTTCAGAGGCTGAAGGGAGAGTGATTCTTTGAGTCATTGGTTTGTAGCTTCTTGTTTTATTTCTGACCTGTATGAATTGCTCTTGAGGAAGTGATATGCTAGTCCTTGGCAACTATTTTCTGGAAATGTATGTTATGAACAAACAGTGTATATCTGCCTCATTCTTTTAGGTCCGTGTGTCTCTCTTGTTTAAAAATCATTTGCAGGGCGCCTGGGTGGCTCAGTCGGTTGAGCACCCGACTTCAGCTCAGGTCATGATCTTACAATCTGTGGGTTTGACAGCTCAGAGCCTGGAGCCTGCTTCCATTCTGTGTCTCCCCCTCTCTCTGTCCCTCTCCTGCTTGCGCTGTATCTCTCTCTAAAATAAAATAAATAAACATTAAAAAAAACTGTAAAAAATCATTTGCAAACGGGTGCCTGGGTGGCTCAGTCGGTTAAGCGTCAGACTCTCTATTTCAGCTCAGTTCATGATCTAAGGGTTTGTGAGTTAAAGCCCCATGTCGGGCTCTGCACTGACAGTGTGGAGCATGCTCAAGATTCTCTCTCCCTCTCTGCCCCTCCCTCCCTTCCTCCCTCTCTCTCTCTTTCTTTCTCCCTCTCAAAAATAAATAAGTATTTAAAAAAATCATTTGCAAGGGTGCCTGGGTGACTCAGTCGGTTAAGCATCCGACTCTTGATTTTGGCTCAGGTCATGATCTTGAGGTTTGTGATGTGAGACTGAGCCCCACATTGGACTCTGTGCTGACAGTTTGAAGCCTGTTTGGGATTCTTTTTCCCCCCTCTCTCTGCCCCTCCCCCCCTCATGTCTGTCTTTTCCTCCCCCCTTTCAAAATAGACATTTAAAAAAATAAAAATCATTTGCAAATGGAAATCTAGCTGTACTCTGTAATCCCTAAAATTGTATATATCTTACACGTGTATGTTTTAAATGTGTGTTTGGAGGATTTTTTTTAATGCGCCATATGGGAGGGGAGTGTTACTGTCTAGTACACTGTTACATGCTTTATGGAATAATTATGCAGCCTTTTCTTAATTTTGAAGTATTTCTTTTCAACAGGTTTTGCACTGATTGCAAAAATAAAGTTCTCCGAGCATACAATATCCTTATTGGTGAACTTGATTGCAGCAAAGAGAAGGGCTACTGTGCTGCACTTTATGAAGGTTTGCGGTGCTGTCCACATGAACGGCACATACATGTTTGCTGTGAAACAGACTTCATTGCACATCTTTTGGGTCGTGCTGAGCCAGAGTTCGCAGGAGGGTATGAGTATGTAATTTGCTAGAATGGGCTATCTAGCGCTTTGCTTCATTTTATTACTGAAAGTTTTATTTCCATCATCTTTTGCATCAGTACATATATATGTATAAATTCAGGTGTGCTTGTAAAGAGTTTGCTTTCTTTAAAATCTGCATTTCTTAATTGACTGAATAAAAATAGAAAGTGTTCTGTGGTGTTCATTTCAGTCCTCTGCTCCTTGTTGCTTGAAGTAGACAGGCTTTTTTTTTTTTTTTGGCTTTCATCATTATAGATTATCATTTTCACTTGAAAATGATTCAAGGGATTTTTTTTCCCCCTCCATCCATGCATTTCCATATCTAAATTTTGTTCATTATGATGGTTTTTGCATAGGAAGAGGTCTTTGCAGCAAAGTGTTAAATATTTTACTGAATGTAATTAATGAATTGTGTATGTTATCACTGAATTATATAGGAACCTAAAATTTTATCTCTGGCTTTTTTGTGAAAATAAAATCAGAAAAGGTTCATAGAATAAAATGAACCCATTTTGTTTTGTGTTTTGTGTATCAGCTCTCATTTGAGTGCCTATTTTGTGCTAGGCACATAGAACACAAAGACTTACCAGTGAAGTTCTGTGAACCCTACTACTGAAAACTAGCCTAGAGGGCTTTTGTCCATGATTGAATCACTTTCGCACTGCCTTTATCCATTACTCCTCAAAAAAAAGAAACCTACAAAACCCAAATAGGCATTTGTTATAATTGGAAGGTGAAGGAGCTATCATGCCTCCTATGAGCTGGACACATTATATTAGACTTCTTGTGCCCAAAAACCATCTCTTTAGAGCCCCAGTTCCTGAATTATCTTATTTTTAGCAATATTAGGACTGAGTTCTGCCTGCATGTGTATTTCTCATTGGTTATGTACATGTATGCTTGTGTGTTTTTATGTACATTTAATTTGAATGTATAACTGGCTTCTTACCAGGTATGCAAATTGTGTTTAAACCCTGAACCCTCTTGGGGCGCCTGGGTGGCTCAGTCGGTTAAGCATCCGACTTCGGCTCAGGTCACGATCTCGCGGTCCGTGAGTTCGAGCCCCATGTCAGGCTCTGGGCTGATGGCTCAGAGCCTGGAGCCTGCTTCCGATTCTGTGTCTCCTTCTCTCTCTGCCCCTCCCCCGTTCATGCTCTGTCTCTCTCTGTCTCAAAAATAAATAAATGTTAAAAAAAAAATTTTTTTAAAATAAATAAATAAATAAATAAAAAATAAACCCTGAACCCTCTTATCTGTCTTTTACTCTTTCAGCAAAGGGTACTAGGAATTATGTGTGATTTATTCTCCTTTACAGACGAAGAGAAAGGCATGCTAAGACAATAGATATAGCTCAAGAAGAAGTTCTGACCTGCTTGGGAATTCATCTTTATGAAAGACTGCATCGAATCTGGCAAAAACTACGAGCAGAAGAGCAAACATGGCAGATGCTTTTCTATCTTGGTGTTGATGCTTTGCGCAAGAGTTTTGAGGTAAGAATAGTGACCTGCTTCATTGTCTAAGATTGCTTGGTTAGGTTATTGGACTGAATGTTAATATAAGCTAGCAGTCTGATTTTGCCTCAGAGGGCTGTGATTCACTGATACTGGCATGGATTTGGGGGTGGATTTAGGGGAAGGGAATTAGAATTTAAGTTTGTGGATTTTGGGGGTGCCTGGGTGGCTCAGTCAGTTAAGATTCCGACTTTGGCTCAGGTCATCATCTCGCAGTCCATGAGTTTGAGCCCTGCGTCGGGCCCTATGCTGACAGCTCAGAGTCTGGAGCCTGCTTCGGATTCTGTGTCTCCCTCCCTCTCTCTCTGCCCCTCCTCTGCTTATGCTGTGCTTCTCTCTCTCAAAAATGAATAAACGTTAAAAAACATAAAAAAAAAAAAAGTTTGTGGATTTTCTTTGATTTTAATCCTGTTATTCTGCCAGCTTTGATATTTAGACTTTCTCAGAGTGGAAAACTGAAGTTGATTATTTAGCAGCATGTTGCTATGAAGTATAGCTAATGAAAAGGTAAAAGCAACCCAGAGTAAATTTGAGACTTAATTCGTGAGTCTCAGTTTGTCTGCTGATATCCAGTAGCCTCTTTATAGTGCTGGTTTTGGGTTTGGTGTTTGTGATTTGGTAACCTTCCCCACCCCCACCCCCCACCCCGCACCCCCCCCAGTTCTCTGTAGCACATAAAATTTTGGCTAGTGAACATCTTGTTATATTCTGAGGCATGGTTGTAACCCTTTAACTGGGTCACGGATCCCTTTTGTGAATTATATGAAAGCTATAAACCTTTTTTTTCAGAAGCCCATCTGTGAACTTTAAACATTGTTCTGGGGAGTCTGAGGAGATTTGTACTAGTTCTTGCTGAACGCTTTTTTTTTCTTTTCTTTTTATATGTTTGTGACTTCAGAAACTAGATCGTCTAATCAGGTTAAATAGTCTTCTGTTGTGTTAAGAAATGAATGTTTGCTGTGTTGGAATTGAAATTTGAAACTAGAATATTGCTGGTTTGGAAGAGGAGTGTGTGTAATAAGTCTGCCTTCCCTGTAGGGATTGGTGGTATATTCACTTCCTGTAGATTTTAAGTTGTCATCATTTAAAGTGTTAAAATTTAGGGGCATCTAGGTGGCTCGATCAGTTAAGCGTCAGACTCTTGATTTCTGCTCAGGTCGTGATCTCAGTTTGTGGGTTCGAGCCCTGCATCGGGCTCCGTGCTGATGTCGCAGAACCTGCTTGGGATTCTCTCTCTCCCCCTCTCTCTGCCCTCCCCCTGTTCATGCTCTCTCTCTTTCTCAAAATAAATAAACTTAAAAAAATAAAGTATTAAAATTTAGGGACACCTGGGTGGCTCATTCGGTTAAGCATCCAACTCTTGATTTTGTCTCAGGTCATGATTTCGTGGGGTCATGGGATCAAGCCCCATGTCAGGCTTTGTGCAAATGGCACAGAGACTGCTTGGGATTTTCTCTGTCTTCTCTCTCTGCCCCTCCCCTACTTGTGCTCACTTGTGCTCTCTCAAATAAATAAACATTAAATAAATAAAGCATTAAAATTTAAGATTCTTTGTAGGAATGCTCTGGTAAATTGCAACATGAATTATTTGTGTGTGTGGTATCATTTAAAATTAGCAATTGAGAATTTCCAAGGAAAGTAAAGGTAGTTTTGACCAGTATTCATTCTCAACTTTGTTTTTATAATAGATGACTGTGGAAAAAGTACAGGGTATTAGCCGATTGGAACAACTTTGTGAAGAGTTTTCAGAGGAGGAACGAGTAAGAGAACTCAAGCAAGAAAAGAAACGCCAGAAACGGAAGAACAGACGAAAAAATAAATGTGTATGTGATATTCCTACTCCTTTACAAGCAGCAGATGAAAAGGAAGTAAGCCAAGAGAAGGTAGTATTCCTTAATTTTGATTCATAAATATGTAGTATTGCTTTTTGCTAGATTGTTGGCATTTTTACTATGCTTTTCCAGAATATGAGGAGCTGCAGCTTGTATATTGGCTTTTTTCCTACTATAATTGGTACAGCCAAAAATTTTAATGTCTTGTGTTTGTTTTATAATATTCAGTGATTATCTTTTTACCTGATCTTAGTATGTTGTTAGATCAAAGTCCAAATATGGAAAGTTAAGTCCATGTATGACCTAGAGCAGTTCTTTTTGGTCTCAGGACCCCTTGGAATTTTTAAAAATTACAGTGCTCGGTGTGCTTTTTGTTCATGTAGATTATACATACAACATTTATTGTATTAGAAATTAAAATGGAGAAATTTTAAATCGTTAATTCTTTTTAAAAAATAATAAGCCCATTATATGTTAACATGAATAACATTTTTTGAAAACTGTTCCAAAACAAAAAGAAGTGAGAAAGGTGGCATTATTTTATATTTTTGCAGATCTTCTAAATATTTGGTTTAAAAGGAATCAGATGGATTCTCATATCTGCTTCTGCATTCAGTCTATTTCCATATGTTGCTTGGTTGAAACATTTGAAGAAAGTCTGGCCTCACACAAAAAAGGAAGGAGTATTTTAATATAAACTTTTTCAGATAGTTCTGGATATTCTTTGGCATTACAGTTCAACAAGTGGTAGTTTCTTAAAGATTAGTTACAATGTGGAACCTGGCACCTGTGAATGACCTTTTCGTAACTCAGTTAAATTAAAATCCACTAGTCAGTCTTGCACTTTGAATGGATCTTTAACTCATGCATGATTTTGTAACATCATGAATTGGTCATTTGAAAGTTACTGGTTTACTGAGTTATGCAGACCTTGCCAGATACTGACATTTCATTATATATATTATCACATAATCGTGTTAAAACCACTACTGATCTCATCAGAAGGGTCTTTAAGTATTGGGAAGCTTCAGGCACATTCTGCTTGTTTATACAAGTTTTCAAAATTCTGAGTGTAGTTTGAAAGTTTGAGTTTTATCACAACAAATACCGTCCATTGTTTTCCTTGAGGTGATGGGCTGACTTCATTTCTGAGAGAATGGCTTTTAATTTTTTTTTTTTTCCAACGTTTTTTATTTATTTTTGGGACAGAGAGAGACAGAGCATGAACGGGGGAGGGGCAGAGAGAGAGGGAGACACAGAATCGGAAACAGGCTCCAGGCTCCGAGCCATCAGCCCAGAGCCTGACGCGGGGCTCGAACTCACGGACCGCGAGATCGTGACCTGGCTGAAGTCGGACGCTTAACCGACTGCGCCACCCAGGCGCCCCTGAGAGAATGGCTTTTAAATACCCAAGTCTGAATAACCAAAGTTTGTCTCTTCTTTCAAGCAAAATTTATGTTCCAGGATAAAAAACAGCTAGTTCAGCTTGTAACTCAAACAAGCTTCAAGTGCTTTTCCTTGAGACAGCCATTGTATTTTGGTATGCAGCAAAAGTGCTTTAAGCATCCTTCCTATTTGTCAGACATCTACTCATGAGCTGATACTTAAAAAATATTTTTACTGCTTCATCGAAGACTTTCATAAGTGAAGTATCTATTTCCTGAAAGTGCTTGACAAGTAAAAAATACACTGTTAGTACAGTGTGATTGCCACTGCTGTGATTTGTGCGAAAGTACCAGCAACTTTTCCCACCATTGCTTTCGTATCATCAGTGTAAGTGTCAATATGTGAAAAAGGCAAGTGACATATTAGTATTCTGATGAAAATAGTTTTGATCTAGGGAATCCCTGGGGTCAGCAAACTACACTTTGGGAACTTCCCTCCTAAATTTTCCTGATACGATTAACTCTTAATTTGCTTTTAGTTGTTTCATAGTCTTAATGCGGGTTAGTGATTTTTCATGAGAATAATTTTTTCAGTTGGTAACCTCCTAACTCCTATTTAATTGGTTGATGTTAAGGAAAGTAAATGTAACCATATGAAGGTAAGACTTTTTACCGTCTCTCAATGTTGACCCTTAAAGGAAACAGACTTCATAGAAAACAGCTGCAAAGCCTGTGGCAGCACCGAAGATGGTAATAGTTGTGTAGAAGTAATTGTTACCAACGAAAACACATCATGTACCTGTCCTAGCAGCGGCAATCTTTTGGGGTCCCCTAAAATAAAGAAAGGTAACTAAATACGGTTTCTTCTTAAAATTAAGTCTTAAGTTTATTCTTTCTTCCTCTTAAATGGAAGAGGTTTTAGAGATCCTGTAACTTTGACACTTAATACTTCTTTTTTCTTTATGGTATTTGTTATTATTTGACAAAAACAAAAAACTATAAACCCCTCATCATATTTTCATTATTTAGTTTACTTTCTACTTTTAGTAAGCTATCAATTTTGAAATTTTTATGTTGTCTCCAGTTGGTTCATTCTTTGTTGGTATGTTAACTATAAGTCTCAACCAATTTATTTTCAGGCTTATCACCACACTGTAATGGTAGTGATTGTGGATATTCATCTAGTATGGAAGGGAGTGAAACAGGTTCTCGGGAGGGTTCGGATGTTGCTTGCACTGAAGGCATTTGTAATCACGATGAACACGGTAGGTTCAGATTAAGCTTCCCAATTATTTCTACTACATGGCTGATTAAAGCACATAAGTAAGAGATTATTGATTTCTTCAGGTGACGACTCCTGTGTTCATCACTGTGAAGACAAAGAAGATGATGGTGATAGTTGTGTTGAATGTTGGGCAAATTCTGAAGAGAACAACACCAAAGGAAAAAATAAAAAGAAGAAAAAGAAAAGTAAGATGTTGAAATGTGATGAACATGTAAGTATCAGAGTTCTTAAACCTTTGCAGTTGAGGGGAGAACAACCTATTTTCTTTGGAGTGGCAAGTCTGCAGCTTAGTTTCTGGTATTTATTATTTTAGAATGAGTACCTTTAGAATGCAGTTCTGTTGGCTGCTCATCTTGTGATTTGTGTGTGTGTGTGTCTGTCTGATGCGGTCACTTGTCCAGTAATCTATGTGAGTCATAAATCCAGTTCATTCTTTTCATAATACTTTTAAATGGATTAGCTGTGTAATCTTGAGCAGTTTGCTTGATCTTATAGTTTTCCCATCTGGAAGGAAATTAATAGTCCTTATCAGATTAAGTTCTGTGAAGATGAAAGAGATTATATCGATGGGTTAACATAGCATCTGGTATGTAGTAAGTGCCTACTAAGTGCCAATTGCTGCTGTTGTTCAGTATTCCTTCTAAAAACTTAACACACTATCAGGGCCTTTTTTTCTTTCTCTAAGGAATAATTGCTCTTATTCCCTGCCTTTTTACCTGGGTAATCCTTTGCTTGGTTTCAGATCCAAAAGCTTGGAAGCTGTATTACAGATCCAGGTAATCGAGAGACCTCAGGAAATACCGTGCACACAGTGTTTCACCGCGACAAGACCAAAGATGCACATCCTGAAAGCTGTTGCAGTCCTGAAAAGGGTGGGCAGCCACTGCCTTGGTTTGAGCATAGGAAAAATGTACCACAGTTTGCAGAACCTGTAGAGCCATCATTTGGTCCTGATTGTGGAAAAGGTGCCAAGAGCTTAGTTGAACTCCTTGTAAGTAAGGATATCTTATTGATTGGTAGATGTGGGAGGGGACAATATTTGAGAATTTAAAGCTAGGAGTTGAGGAAGCTTTTAAGAAATTAAGGTCAGTCTTTCATTATTTTTGGTCTTTTCATTTCTGCTCTTCCACACGTGGTTTATGCAGCTGCTGTACAGCACATTTCCTTGTCCTCCTTTGTAGAAGAGAAGAGAATAGTTGGGAAAAAGGGATAGAGTTAGCATTGTGTCCAGGAGTCTGCCTCCTTGAAGAGGGTTATTGTAAGCAAACTGCCTTTCTGAGTGGCAGCTTATGGTGTCCAGCCTTCCATACCAGGAAAAAATGTAGAATCTGAACTAGAGCCCACTTTTTACTTTCTTTAGGTTCATGTAGGATAAAAGCATAACTAAACTTGCAAAATCTTTTAAGATTGACTGTAAGTCTTGGTACTTTACACGAATTATGCCTGATTCCAAGCAACCCAGTACATAGTTTGTGTGGGGCTTAGAGGAGGGGGAAGGAAAGAGAAGGGTGGTATATTCTCTTTAATAGTTAGGCTCCCAGTGGAAACAAATCCTTTAGAATAGTTTTTTTTTGTTTTTGTTTTTTATGTGGTGGTTAAGTTTCTTAAATTTTAAAAAGGTTTTATTTTACTTAATTTGTAGAGATAAAAGTTTCAACACAGGACCATCCAGTTAATCACATCAGTCTGGTTATTTAAAATTTGGTAACTAGTTGTAACCATCTCTAGTTAGTCGTTTGTTTTGCTGTAATCAGAAACATTGTTATTTTTTTAATTTTAAGTTTCTATTATTTTTTTAAAGTTTATTTTTTTGAGAGAGTGCGAGCAGAGGGAGGGTCAGGGAGAGAGGGAAACACAGAATCCGAAGCAGGCTCCAGGCTCTGAGCTGTCAGCATAGAGCCCAACATGGGGCTCAAACTCACAAACCGCAAGATCATCACCTGAGCTGAAATCGGATGCTTAGCCTTAAGACTGAGCCACCCAGGTGCCCCTCAAGTTTTTATTTAAAGTCTAGTTATCTAATTAGTCATTTTCTAAGGCAAAGGTTGGGAGTCTTTTAGGCTCATAGGTCTTCTAAGACAAATTATAGATCCAGAGTTTCAAACTGAGTTAAGTTGGATTTTATTCTTACTTTGTACTTTCTAAGATGGAGTGACATTATGCTTGTTCTGTAAACAGTTCGATGAAAGACTTCATGTGACTGAATTGAAATTAAAAGGCTAGTTTGCCTGAATTTTTAGCTGTCCTCCATCAGCATAGCATTTTGCATTCTTAATTTAAGTCATAATCTTAACTACTGCTTTAATTTGCAGGATGAGTCTGAATGTACTTCAGATGAGGAAATCTTTATCTCACAAGATGAAATACAGTCATTTATGGCTAATAACCAGTCTTTCTACAGCAATAGAGAACAATACCGACAGCATCTGAAGGAGAAATTTAATAAATACTGCCGCTTAAATGATCACAAGAGGCCCATCTGTAGTGGCTGGTTGACAACGGCTGGAGCAAATTAAATAAATAAAATAGCTCTGTCTTTCAATGAAACACTCAAGATGACTACTGCGCCTTCTCTTTCAAAAAAAAAAACCTCTTAATTTAGTGACTTATGGCAAAATTTTAAATCAATGTGATTCTTTCTTGTTTTGGGAGACGGTGGAGGTAACCTCATTAGTTCTTTCTTCAGGCTTGTGTCTTTAGTTGCGTGCTGCGCAGGCCTGCCATATGATTTAAGCCATCTCTTTTCATTAAATGTTTCTCTTCCTGTGAGACTTACTAAAGCAACTTAGTGGCAAAAAGTAATGTTGTACTTATACTTCTGTACAGAAATGACAATGAGCTGAATATATGGTTTTACAAAGTAGACATCCACTTGCAAAATGTTTGGATGTAATGTTAAAGCGCAATGTGCAAAATTTAAAATAAAGAATATTTATTAATATGCATAGTAAAAATTGGTGTACATGTTTCTACTTAATGTGTGGCAGGATTTTAATATTTGCCACTTCTGAACTTGGTATTTGACCAGTGTTGATGTTAGGATGAAGAGCAAATGAGGATAGAGATACAAATTGTTGAGGACAAAACTCTTCCCTTGACTAGAGCTGAGAAAAGCAGTTTTCAATCTTTTGTTTTGAAAGAATAAATTTGCTGCAATACCCTTAAATACTGGCTAGCATCTTTCTCATGAGATTAATTGCTATTATTTAAAATTCCCTGGTATCACTTAACATAAAGTGCCTTAAATTCAGAGATTCATACTGAACTGGAAGAATGAAAACAGAACTTGGCAGAATTTCAACCAAGGGTTGTCTGAAAAGTAATTACTTTAGCATGTAGACCTGGGACCAAAAGACTGCGCCTAGAGCTAACCACGTTGCGGTCCATAAGTGCATGCTCCTTATCTGGTTTCCAACAATAAAGTCACTGTGGCATTACAGTTTACTGCTTTCATGAACTGTGAGTACTGAAGGAGAGAAGAGATTCCCCCAGGAATAGCACTTGGCTGCCATTTAAAAGGTTGAGTCAATAGTTCGATAAACACATGTGCTCAGAGCTTTGTGTCTCAATGTTGATAATATTGGTGGGCAGCAGGCAAGTAGTGGGACAGTCAATACCTCTGTGCAGTGGGGATGCAGTGAATTTTATGGGCTGTGTACCACTTAATCAGATTTCAGGTGGGCAACAGCAAAAGCTTAGATTTAATTTTTATAGTTGGTGGCATTTCTTTGATATACCTCTTCAGTTGTCTTTTCAAATCTAAGTGTTGCATAGGGATGGGGCAGAGGTAAAAATGAGTCATGACTCCTCTCTGGCCTTTGTTTACTTTCATCCTGGAATCCATAAAAAATGACTAAGGGCCCCCCAGAGCCCTTGGCTCTGAGCTCAAACCTTTCTTAACCACTTGTTGCCGTCAAGTTTTCTCCTGAGAGCCCTAAAAGCAAGGACTGGTTTTATTTTGTTTTAATCTTTATCCTTGGGCCAAACACATGAGTACTTGGTGAATGAATAAACCAGCCTCACATACTGCTTATGCCATTGCTTGCAGTGGAGGGATTCCAGTAGTTATGCAGAGATGTGTTTTTCTTTGGAAGATAGCTATATTAAGGATGCAGATGTAAGGCAGTTTTCAGAGTTTTGATGGAACATCCTGAGTGGTCAGAGAGCAAAACCAACAACCCAAGAAGAGACAAAAGGCAGAATGGAATGAAGGCAGTTTAGGAGCACATCCCCTGGACCTAAGACTGCATGGCTTAAAGTCCAAACCATGGTTTACCCCTTTCTGTCTCAGTCACTTACAAAATGAAGCCTAATACGTAGTATCTTAAAGAGTTTATGTGCATATGCTAATATATTTAAAGTGCTTAGAAGTGCCAATTACACAGCATTCAGTAAATGTTAGCTTTTGCTTTTAATCTTTGGTACACAGTGATATATTTTTTAACTGGGAGTGGGAGGGTCTAGGACAGTTGGAGACAGTAGGCCAGTAGGGATACAATCCCCTAACACGTGTACTGGAGGGTGTTTCCATTTTTAACCTTGAGTTGTCGTCATTCTAGTAAAGCCAAGGGATCAGGTAGGGTTGAGAGGGTAACTCAGGGATGATAGCTGAGGCACTCAGCCTTTTCTAGGCTGAATCCTTCGCTTCGCATCAGCCAGAGGGCGGGCATTGGAGTCACCTTAAGAGCCTGTAATTTCTCCTTCTTGCCATAGGGGTCAGGAACTGGGAGGGGAGACTGAGCAAGGGGGCAAGAATACGAACGGCCTCGGGCCTGGAGCAAGCCCCCCCTAAACCTCGGTTTCCCTGCCCCTAAGGGAAGAGCTCACCAAAGCAGGACCACAGGCCACCCGGGAACCCTCTGCACCCGCCGGCACAGAGGAAAGCACAGTTTCCCACCTCCCGTCAGGCATGGGGTGGGGCCGGAAGAGGTGGGAAGGCCGCGACTGATTCCCGCTAGATGTGGTCGGTCGCAGAGAAGCGGAGGGTGGAGCCCCAGCCCGGGGCCGGGCAGAATGGAGGCAGGTTCAGGCGCGGCTCCCAGGGGGCGCAGATCGGCAACGGTGGCCGCGGTGGTGACCAAAATGCGTCCGAGCCCTTGCGACCCGGGAGGAGCTCCGCGATCCAAATGTCCGTATCGCGGAGCGAGGTGGGCGGGCGGCTGGGGACCATGGCCAGGACAGGCATGGAGCAGTGGCGTGACCGGCTGGCACTGGTGACAGGAGCTTCGGGGGGCATCGGCGCGGCTGTGGCCCGGGCCCTCGTCCAGCAGGGACTGAAGGTAGTGGGTTGTGCCCGCCCCGCGAGCAACATCGAGGTAAGCGTCCGCCGGGGAGAGGGACCTTCTGGGAGGCGTTGTTTCCGCTGGTGTATGGTCCGGGAGGCGGAGTGGTCTGACCTAGGCTGCGACGCTGCCCCCACTTGCTGCTCCCCTAAGGCCATTTGCAACCGGATCAGACTATGAGGGATGAGATGCCTAGTAGGGCAGGCCTCTACCTTCCCTTTCATGAAGTCCCTTCTTTTAAGGAGACCCTACTCCTAACAGCCTCTACTCCAGTGTACCAACTCCTTGGCATATTTCTCCGTGCCTATCTGCCTGCCCAGGTCGGCTGAGGAAAAGGGAAGCCAGAGATCAGGGCTAGCTAGGCAGCCAGGGAGAAGGAAAGAAAGCTTTCTGGCCTCAGTGGCTAAATTGGCTACTAGATTGTTTCCTCTAGTCCCCAGACTAAGCCCACAAAGACAACCAAAGTGGCTGGCCAGCCAGATGAACAGGAGCTAGAGGTTTTGATCATGATAATTTTTCACCCAGCACTGAGGGTGGGGTTGGGGTGGGAATAGAGCTTTTCAGAAGAAACTCACCCTGTCCTTCCCCAACCCCCAATTTGAGGGTTAATTAACCCTTACCAAATGGGCCTAACAGACCAATGGGATATTTACAGATCGACCTTTCTCCAATTGCACTGTCTTTGGTGGGACTGAGTGGGTGAAATAGGGCATTGACTATGTAAGCCCTGAGGGGACAAAGCAATACGGAACTGGAACTACTGGTTTTTCTCTTAAACTAGGGTTGGGAGCCCCAAGTTGTGAGCAACAAGAGCTCAAAGAAAAATGAAGTTGGCCATGTTGTAACAGGAAGGAAGAAGATGGGAAATTTTCATCATAGGTCATCTTTGGATTTGCACCTGACAAGATCACTCTCAGGGTTTGGGCTAGCGATTAGCTGCAGGGCTTTATCTTCCACCATTGTTCAAAATCCCTGCACCAGGAGGCTTTGGGTGGGGACAGAGGGAGAAGGTGTACCAGAAGAAGGGCTTTCCCCTCCCCTTCTGCTGACCAAAGGTACACTTTATAGCCACCTAGATAGTCCCAAGGTCACCCAGCTGTACCACTGCCCTACTCTCCTCCTCCGTTTCTCCTATTCTGAGGAGTTCAGGGCCCAACCCTAGCTTTGGAGCCTAGAGGATCAGACCAGGGCTTAGACCACTGGATTCCTTAAGTCTAAAGTCACTCTTGCCTTCTCTTCCTACTACCCCAAACCAGCCAGGAAAGGGGGTCCCTGAGCTTCAAGGGGGATCCTCAGGCTGTTCACTCAGCCCCAAGATGACTCTTTTAATGAGGGGGAAATGCCTGTTCTGTGAGGGGACTGACATGGTTTCAGGTCATTTCTGAAGATAGATGAGGACAGGTGGGACAAAGAGAAGGCAGAGACAGGGAGAAAGATGTCCCCAGGCCCTTCATTCTGGCTTTCTTGCAGGGATTTGAGTCTGGAGGTGGAAGGGACAAGTTGCATGCCAGGGGAGGGGAGAATCCCAGGCTTCCTTGTGCCTAGTTTGCTTTTATTAATTGATACTAAAACAGAGTTTGAGTTCTGGCCTCCGACAGAGAGAAGCCCTATTTCCTGAGGTCGTTGTGAATAGGTGAAATTGGGTAAAGGGGGCCTTCTAAGTCCCAGAGGACCATACCTTTTGAACTCTTGGAAAGTTAAAGCAGAAAAGAGTTTCCTAGGTCACCTGAGCCAGCCCTTTATTCCCATCTTGACTTGGCGGGGAGGGAAGGGTTCCAGGCCAAGGCAACTGGCCCAAGCTGGCCTTTCTCTAGGGCACCCCCTACCACCCAACTCTCTCCCTCCTGTACATGTACAGTCACCTTTATGAGGCTCAGATGCCCACTCACTGGCCTCTAAGGCCATGGAGCTTGGTTTCTTTCTGCTTCTGAATGTCTGCATCCCTCACAACCACCTCCCAGTGGCTCTGTATTCTCAGGTCTTTCCATCTCAGGGCTCCTCCGTGTGCTGAGGTCCCTGTCGATACACTAAGGCTTCCCAGTGTCATCTGCCACCTAACTTGCTTCATCATATCTCAAGAAATTTTGGGGTAGAGTATGGTACACTGTGGGACAGAGAGAAAGAATCTGTCCTGACTTCCTGACCTTTCCTATAGGTAGGGCAAGGGGAGACTGGCAGTTGGGCCCAATCTGAGAGCCAACTGGCTGCATTCTGTGGAGGGAGGGTGACTGTTCAGACATAAGCCCTCTGGAAGGAGCTAGATGAGGCAAGGGGAGGGGAGAGAATCCTGGCATAATCAGCTCAGTGATTCCTGGTGCTGGTGGAAGAAGCAGGGGGTGGGGTGAGAGGTGTAGCTTACCTATGAGCAGAGAAGGGGTTCCTGTTGGAGGAGAGGCAGAAGAGATGGAGATCATGCTATGCCTTGGACCGCTGGCTCCCTACTCTCTTCTCAGAAATGAAGATTCAAGTTTATTGTGAGAGTCTTCCATTGACGATTTCAACTCCATTCCCATACTCCCCCTCACTCAGGGAGTGCTCTTATCCCCTGGACTTTGATCAAAGAGGACAAGTAGTCCCAACAACTATATGGCTGGAAGGTGACTGTCAAAGGAGAGAGTTCTCTGAGTGGTGACAGCAGAAGAAGACTGTCTCTGGGTGGGAAGGTGTGGGAGCCGCTCACCCCAGTTAGCCCCTTGTTGGGTTTCATAGGAGCTGGCTGCCAAATTTAAGAGTATAGGCTACCCCAGGACTTTGATCCCCCACAGATGTGATCTGTCCAGCGAGGAGGACATCCTCTCCACGTTCTTGGCTGTCTGCTCTCAGCACAGTGGTGTGGACATCTGCATCAACAATGCTGGCTTGGCCCGGCCTGACACTCTGCTCTCAGGCAACACCAGCAGCTGGAAGGACATGTTCAATGTAAGGGCTACAGACCTGGAGTGGGGGGTTGGGAGGAGAATGGGGAGCCAGGGCTTTGTGAACCAGAGGGCTGCTCAGGATAGGACATGTAACAGGAGGGAACTTTGGCTTCATAACTGGGGTACCTTGACTCTCCCCTTGCTTCTTTCCCTACCAGAGGCATAGTGAGTGGATGAATGGCCATATCTTTTCCATTCTTCTTTCCTCTGAGTCCCTTAAAGGGGCAGTTCTTAAAGTCCAGGCTGATTTCTTTCTACTGGAAGAAAGACTGGTAGGGAAGAGAACTGCTATTTATTGAATGTTCCCATGTGCTGGCACCGTGCTGAGTGCTTGAGAACATGGTCTTACAAGAAAAGGAAACAAGAGACAGGAGATGAGGTTCTCACCCAGCCCTGCCAGTCATGGTGTGGCTTCAGGCAGGTGGTTATTCTCTATCAGCCTTGTCACATTTAATTGGGGTGAACACACATCAATATCTGGGGCCACAAACCCCAGTATCTCCTGGGGCCAGGTAAATAGCTAAATGAGTGAGGTGAGTCAGGGGAGTCTACAGTAAGTGGGAGAGCACATGGCCAAGTACAAGGGTGGCTGCTGAAATCCAGCATCCCTGCTGTGGAGCACTATGGGTCCAGTGTGGCCAGATCTTACCATTTCTTTGAGAGGAGTGGAGAGCCTGGGTTTTTATGTGACATCCTACCCCTCCCATTCACCAAAACCTCAGCTCCACAAGGGCAAGGATTTTTGTCTGGTTTATTCTCTGTTATGGCCTCAGCCCATAAACACTCAATAGATATTTTTTGAAGGAATGAAAGCTTCCAGTGCACATTGGGAGTGAATTACAAATGTTTTAAAACTTTGTACAGACCAAACACAGCCTTCAGGACATGGGTTTTCAACTTCTAGACTATATTATGGGGCAATATTAGGGTATAAAGGTATCCTGAGAAGTTGAAAACAGTGTGTACATGGGATGGATCTTTTTCCCACAATCGATTTAGCACCTAAAAGTTGCTTGGGCCTAGAAATGAACAATGAACATTGAAACAGTGAACAGTGAAAATGAAGCACTACCCCTGCCCTCAGACAGCCTTCTGGGAGATCTGAGATCTTGCACATCTGTAAAATGAGGGACATATATTGAGTCCCTAAGGCCCTTTCCAGCTTCAACACTATGTAATTCTATTAGGATCGTCTTCTGAGACATCTCCACCCTCCACCCCACCAGCCTTAGGAGAATCACTCCCCTGGTCTCAGGGACCTGTTCCTCTTATTCTATCTGTCCTCAGAGTTGAGTTTTCTGCCTCATAAATACACATTGCTAAGCGGGCCAGAAAAAGGTCTTCGTGTCCTTCTGCTATGAATGCTGAGGCAGGTTCATGGCGAGGGTGTTCTGTCCTGATGCCTGGCTCTGACACCTGATAAAGAGAAACATCTAATGTCCTGGCTGGTCTTGTCTCTTCTCAGGAGGAGAGACTTGAGGACCTGCTGAAAGCTTTATCTGTGCTTGTCCTCATGGGGCAGGAGTGTGGCTTGGCAGGAGCTTTGGAGCTGAGATACTTCTTCAGGCCTTTGTTCCATGAAGGGTGGGGATTTTGGGTCACCTCTGGCAGAGGCCAAGGAAGGCAGAAAGCCCCCATGTGCTTAGGAGGTCCCCTGCCATCTTCTGACCAGCTACCCCACCCCCATAAAGAGTCTCTGTGCCTAATCTTGTAGATGGAACAGAGTCTAGAGGAAGGCATGGAAGGAAGGAAGGGCAGGCCTTCTCTACTTATAGTCTTAAGGGAGGAGATAGGAAAGGAGCAGAGAGTAGCTGAGTAAGGCAGAGAGAGGCTAGGGTCTATACTTGAGGAGAGAGATTTTTTTTAAATTAATTAATTAATTTATTTATTTAAAGGTTTCTTTTTTTTAAAGCTTATTTATTAGGGGAGAGAGAGAGAGCGAGAGAGAGCGTGCTCGCATGAGTGAGGGAGGGGCAGAGAGAGAGAGACGGAGAATCCCAAGCAGGCCCCCAGCTGTCAGCACCCACCCCAGTGTGAGGCTGGAACTCATGAACCATGAGACCATGACCTGAGTCAAAACCAAGAATCAGACCCTTAACTGACTGAGCCACTATTTATTTATTTTTTTAAAATGTTTATTTTGAGAGAGAGAGAACACAGGCAAACAGGGGAGGGAGGAGGGGCAGAGAGAGAGGGAGACAGAGAATCCCAAGCAGGCCCTGCACTGTCAGCACAGAGCCCCACGTTTGAGCTTGAACACACAAACTGTGAGATCATGACCTGAGCTGAAATCAAGAGTCAGATGTTTAACCTACTGAGCCACGCAGGCACACCAAGGAGAGAGATTTTTAAAGCCATTTTGGAAGGATTTTAGGCTTTTTATCTTTATTTTAATTTTTTTATTATTTTTGAGAGAGAGAGAGAGAGAGAGAGACAGAGTGTGAGTGGGGGAGGGGCAAAGAGAGAGGGAGACACAGAATCTGAAGCAGGCTCCAGGCTCTGAGCTGTCAGTGCAGTCCCCCATGCAGGGCTCGAACTCACAAACCACTAGATCATGACCTGAGCTGAAGTCAGACGCTTAACTGACTGAGCCACCCAGGCGCCCTGGATTTTAGGCTTTTTAGAGAGCAAGGCCAGGGAAGCTGGCCCAGATAAGAGAGGAGAGGGTATTTGAGGAAGAAAAGGAGATAGTTCTCTAAGGCAGAGGTTCTGTTGTTTGTAGAGGAGACATCCAAGACAGGGAGGGTTCCTGGGTCATGGATGAGTTTGGGAGTTTCCCACTGCTGTTTACAGAATCTTGGAGGCGGAGGTTACCTGGGGAGAGGAATTAGCACTGCTGGGGCTGGTGGCTTTAGGGGGAGAGGCACCTAAGGCAAGGTACCCTGGAACCATTGTTGGTCTCTGGTAGGACCTGGACACTGTTTTGGAATGCCACTCCCCTGGACGGGCTCTGTGGCTCTATTACCTGCTCAGATGGGCCCAAGCTAGAGATACCCCACTGCCCTCCCCGGCCTGCAGGTGAACATGCTGGCCCTCAGCATCTGCACTTCGGAAGCCTACCAGTCCATGAAGGAATGGAAGGTGGATGACAGGCACATCATTAATATCAACAGGTGAGGCAGGTGGACAAGGGCTAAAGCTCAGATCATCACTCACCCTCCAAGCTGAGTGATCTGTTGCGTTCATTTGACCTCTTTGGACATCAGTTTCATTGGTGGTGAAATAGGGACTTAATACCCAGTTAACAGCCAAATGGCACAATTATGGCGAGAGAAAGAATAGTGTATATCAAGTGCCAGCCCCTAGTTGGACTTCTAGGAAGAGCAGGACTTACAGGAGCTGCTTGAATTGCTGGAGCTACATCAGTGGGCCACCAGGATGGCCTGTAAAGAGGTCCCCTTGAGACGGCTTTCCTGCAGCATCTAGGTGGTGGGGCTGACTGGTCCAGCAGGGGGCACTGCTGGTCCATCAGCAGCTTCACTCTCTTCTTTCCCCTCCTTTCTTCCACCCAGCATGTCTGGTCACCAAGTGTCACCCCACTCTGTGATCCATTTCTATAGTGCTACCAAGTATGCCATCACCACACTGACAAAGGGACTGAGGCAAGAGCTTCGGGAGGCCCAGACCCACATTTGAGCCACAGTGAGGGTGAGGCCTGGCCCTGGTGGGGACAGGGTAGGCACAGGCCTTCCGCACCCCACACTCATACTGTTCAGGATGCCCTGCTGGGAGTGTGAGGGGCACAGAGCTCCTGGGCTCTGCTGCTGCTTGCATGACCCTGAGTAGCCCTTTGAACTTCAGGTCACTGACTTTGAGATGGGAGGGGGCTGACCAGAAGGGAACACAGTAGGTGAGACTGAGGGAGAGCAGGGGCTGTGGGAAACTGTGGCTGTAAACCCAGACTCTGGGCTCTTCCCTGGAAGGTCACATGACCTTGGGCAACTCACTTAACCCCTCCAAGCCTCAGCCTTACTCATTTGTAAAATGGAGATGGTGATACTGACCCAGTGATGAAGTCTTAAGGGACACCATTTTGTAAAACACTTACCTGAGAAGGGCTCCATAGGTGGTAGGTGTCATTGTGATCATTGCTAGTGGCAGCTTTGGGAGGAGGAGGTGGCTGCTGGACATTGGGCAGCCATCACTGTGAAGCAGGGGGGCCCCCATGTTTTCCATCCTGCCTCTCCCCTAAGCCTAGCTTCTGACTGGGATGGAGGCAGGGCTCAGCTCAGCTCCTGAGCAGACCCTCTCTGTTGGTCCAGTGCATCTCTCCAGAAGTGGCGAAGACACAATTCTCCTTCAAACTCCACAACAAGGACCCTGAGAAGGCAGCTGCCATCTATGAATGCATAAAGGTGAGGCCTCACTCTGAGGCCAGTGAGCCACTCACTCCCTAAGTGAATGCAGAGGGAACCCTGGCCTTTAGACCACACTCTTCTAGCCAGCCTGTCATGCCTCCTGGAGGGTTGGGGTAGGGATGAAGATGTTGGAGAGGACGTCAGAGGTGGGAGGTTCACTCTGCCCTCACCATCCCTCTCATACTCTCCAGTGTCTCAAACCTGAAGATGTGGCTGAGGCTGTCATCTATGTCCTCAAGCACCCTTCCATGTGTCCAGGTGAGTCTGGCCTTGACTGGCCACCTCCTGGAAGAGCCCAGCCATCCCAGAGGAGGACAGCAGGGAGGCCTAGCGGGTGGGGAGAGCATCCTGTCTGCCTCAAGCCTTGTGCCTTCCAGCAGATTGGAGACATCCAGATGAGGCCCATGGAGTAGGTGATCTAGTTTCCTGTGGGGAGTTCTGTCTTCCGTCCCCACGCCTCACGGCTTGACTCCTGCCTCTGGATTTTAGGTGTTGATTTCCAGACTCCTGGATTCTGCTTCCTCTCTCCAACCCACCAGGGGCTACAAATTTTTGGAAGTTTTTATGTCTTATCAAATTATGTCCACCACATATATGAACAGTGGGCTGGGGAGAGGAGGTTAGGTGTCCCCAATTGTTTTACCTGTTAACTTTGGTTAACAGGTAATTTGGTTAATTATTGGTCCGCTTCTTGGGCTCCTTGGCCTTTGTGTGCTCTCTTTGGTCTCTTCCTTTTGACCTGGGGAAGGAACTGTGGCCAAAAGGGGGGCTTCCCCCTATCTTCTTGTACCCCAACCCCTGTACCTCAAGGAGGAGGGGGCAGAGAGAAGCCCTCACCTTCTATCTGAATAGCTATCCAAGGCCCTAGGCTTCCTCCTCTCCCTGCCCTACTGCCCCCATTGCCTCTTCTCTTCACCCACCCCAGTTCTCCAGCCCAGGCTTGGCTTCTCTGCTCCCAGTGGGGTCATCACTCCACACTGACTATGGCAGCTGAATATCAGGCCCTGCCTCCCAACTGGGTTTCACTGTGATAATTAAAAAAGAAAAATTGCAACAACCTACCTTGGCTTTAGGAGTATCTTTCTGTTCTTTCTCCTCTTCTGTGATCAGGGGTGGTTGTGCCTCAGAATTTCTTCCAGGTGAGTGGGAAGGTGGGCGCTTTGGGGCATCACTCCTGGAGTATGGATTACCTTAGGTAGCAGATGTGGGTTTGGGTTGAGTCTTGAAAATGGGTAGGAGTTTGCCAGCCAGGAAAGAGGACAACAGTGGATACAAGGCCGGGAGGCCAAAAAAGCAGGCAATGTCATGGGAACAGCACAGAATGTAGTGCAGGAGTGAGATGGGGCCGAAAAGGAAGTTGCTGCCTGAATCACCGGAGGTCTGTGTGCTGGGCAAAGAGTCTGGTGATTACCTATGGGCCAAGGACATCAGTTGGCTTGTCAGCAGGTGCAGGAGAGGCACAGAGCTGTCACTTGGAGAATCAGCTGCCACGGGACAGGAAGTTACTGCTGGCGTCCTGTTGACTGATGCTGAGGGTTTGACAAGGCAGTGGAGGTGCAGAGGAGGGGCTGGATGCAGAAGCTTCTGAGGAAAATCCCCAGCACCTGGTGGTGGACTGGATGTCGGGGGGGGGGGGGGGGGGAATCACCACGACTGACCTGGTTGGAACACATCCCTTTTCAAGTGGCTTTTGCCGGTGTCTGGGTGAATGTGGCCCTCCAGCCTTCTGGGACCTCGAAAGGCACAGAATGATGCCGGTAGTAGGGGGCAGCCCAGCAGGTCGCAGTACAGAGAAGGCTGCGGCTCAGCTAGTCCTGCAGGAGGCGCTGTGGGCACCGCGGGGCGGTCGGGCATGCGCAGTGCGTCAGCGGGCAGGGGGCAGGCCGCCCGAACCCGGAAGCAGAGTAGCCCACGTGGGAGCCGGGGAGGGGCGGCCTTGGTTAGGCTACCTGGTTGTGGGTAGTCTAAGTCGAGAATCCAGGCTATTCGTACTCTGAGGGGGCGAGGTAGAGACGGCCATCGGGTCTCCTTTGCCAATGTTGGGGACCCGGAGCGGGCCGCGGCGGGAGTGACCAATCCTGATGACGTAGCAGGGGGCATCGACCATGGCACTGCTCTGGGCCGTCAGGGGCGCGACCTCGCGGTTTTCGGGTCGCCTGCTCGCGCGTCATTCCTCTCAAGCGGCGAGGCGTGGGGAGCGGCCCGGCGGGGAGGAGCTGAGCCGCCTGCTACTGGATGACCTGGCGCCGACCCCGCGATCTGCGGAGGGACTGGAGCGTCTGTTTGGCCTGTCCCCTTGTCTCCTGGCTCTGCGAGCTGCTCGTCGCCGCGTGGCCAGGCTTCTGCTCCAGGCCGGCAGATCAGGGTTGCAAGGGGAGCGGGCCGAGCTGCTCCGGGCGGCAGAGGCGCGTAACATACCAGTTCTGCGGCCCAGACGGCAGAAGCTGGACGCCCTGTGCCGCTACCAGGTCCACCAGGGCGTCTGCATGGAGGTGAGCCCGCTTCAGCCTCGGCCTTGGACTGAGGTCGGGGAGGCGAGGCCAGGCGACGACCCCCGGCAGCTGTGGCTCGTCCTCGAAGGGCTCCAGGATCCCCGGAACCTTGGGGGTGTGCTGCGTTCTGCTCATTTTCTCGGAGTGGATAAAGTCATCACCAGCGGGAGAAACAGGCATGGACATCCCTTAATCCCCATGTGCCCCACTTTGGGGCACAGCCGAGTTTCTAAGCACCTTGACCCTTGATCCCTCGTCCCATCGTCAGAATTCTCACCCTTAACCCTTGGGGGCCAGGGCCAGGGAGGCGGGGCGGGGAGGTGGGGGTTGGCTAGGGCAAAGCACCGGGTTTGAGATTACCCAGTTTAATGCAGGGCATGGGGAAATTTGCAGCTGCCCACTCACCCCAGTAGTCAGCAAGGCCAGCGCGGGTGCTATGGAGGTGATGGACCTGTTCTCCACTGATGACCTGGCCAGTTTTTTACAGGTAATGGCGGGGAGGCGGACGGTGGGTAGAGAAGAAACGAGACAAACTCAGTCTCTCCAAGGGCGCTCATCCAGCAGTTGATGAAAGAAGGGGAGAGAAAGGGGAATGTTGGCATCGTTTCCTACGTCCTTCTAAATCCCTTTTGGAAGGGAAGGATTCTGGAATTTTCAAAACCATAAGTAGGGCAGAATCTGAAGTTAAAGACTTCCTAGCTTCATTCCCTTTACTGTACTCCTTCATTCCCTTTACTGTACTACCTCTTTGCCTTGGAGGCTAGTATACCTCAGATCCTCGCTGCCTACTAAGTAGGTTTTCAGTAAATGGTGTGATGGACTGTGAGAAGCTGGTTGGCAGGAGTCATGCATTCTGAGTGGGGGCACAGCCTGAAAGGCTCTTTGAAGAAAGACAGGTTCACTTATGCCTTTCTCCCGCCCACCCCGCCCCCCAACCCTACAGAAAACCAAAACCCAAACAAACCACCACCACCACCAACAACA
This sequence comes from Panthera uncia, assembly GCF_023721935.1. Lineage (NCBI taxonomy): Eukaryota > Metazoa > Chordata > Mammalia > Carnivora > Felidae > Panthera > Panthera uncia. The sequence continues at coordinate 35,141,123 of NC_064814.1, forward strand.
ACTTTGATATCCAGGAAGGGGTAAACCTAAGTAAAGAAACCCCTTTCCTGGTCCAAGTTTCTGTCTTCAGTTGTGCTTTTATTGATGGACACAAGGGGGCAGTCTTGCCTTGCATTTGACTGCTCCCATGACCATCTGCCCCCCTAGGTCTCCCAGGCCCAGTCCTTGGATCTCTGTTCTGTATGTGTTCATTTCTTGGTTTCATCCAGTCTCAGGGCATTAAATACCACCTATGCTTGGCTGCCTCCCAAATGTATATGCTAGCCTGGATCTGACTTCTCAACCCCAGATTCATATTATCAAGTTGCTTACTCAACAGCTTCTTTTGTGGTCTGAGGGGCATTTCAAACTTCACATTTTCAAAGCCAAGCACTTCCTTCTGTAGACTTTGCCCAGCTCGATCGATGGCAACCGCATCCCTTTATTTAGGCCCAGTGCTGTGGTGGCCTTGATTCTTCCTGCTTGCCATGGCCCACCCTATCCACAAATTCTTTTGGTTTTACCATGAAGGTATTTTTGTATTCCCACCAATCCTCCCCATCTCTGCAGCTCCCACTCTGGCGCAGGCTTCCATCATCTCTTGCCTGCATTATTGTGGGAATGTCCCATCTCTTGCTATTGGCTCTCAACCCAGCAGGCAGAGTGATTCTGTTGAAACATGTTACTTCTCTGCTCAGAACCTTTCAAAGCCTTCACATCTCTCTCAGAGAGCAAAAGCCAAAGTCCTTCTAGTGGCCTTTGAGGTCCTACCTTATGTGGCTCTTTGTTCCCTCTCCTGTCTCCCTCTCTCTCGTCCTCCCTCCCCACCCGCCACCACCTTGCCACTCCACTGTTCCTCCCATGTGTCACATAAGTGCCAGCCTCAGCGTTTGCACTTAACTCATTTCTGCCTAGATTATTCTGCCCCCAGATGTATGCTTGGTACTCCTTCATCTCGTTCAGGTCTCCACTCCAGTATTGCCTCAGTGAGGCCTTCCCTGATCACCCTTCCACTGGGTAGCTGGGATTTGGGCCCATTTTGTTCTCTGCCCTGTCCCCATCACTTAGAACAGAGCCTGCCCATTCTAGAGGCTTAATAACTGTTGATGAATTGAATGGATCAGCAAGGGAATGACTATATGCGCAAGACCAGCTCCTCAGCTGGGGCTTGAATGAAGGTTTCGTGACCTAGAACTTGATTTCTTCTTCCTCCTTTCAGGCCAGAGCCCGGGAGGGCTGGCTCGTAGCTGGCACAGTGGGCTGCCTGGGGCCTGAGATTTCCTCGTTCTCTGAGATCCCTGTCACTAGCTGCTTGGAGTTCCTCTGGGACCGGCCTACTGTCCTAGTGCTGGGTAGGTAGATGTCCCCACTTTTCCTTGTTCAGATGTGCATGTCCAGAGTGCCCATGTGTCTAACTGGGGCATCCTTAACCCTCTGCCTCTATGCCCTGCAGGTAATGAGGGCTCTGGTCTGTCCAAGGAGGTACAGGCCTCCTGCCAGCTTCTCCTTACAATCCTGCCTGGCCGGCAGCTGCCCTCTGGACTTGACTCCTTGAATGTCTCCGTGGCTGCAGGTGAGTCTACTGTTGCCTGACTTCTTGCCCTCTGACCACACATGTGTAGGTGTTTTACACTCAACAATTTTCCCTGTCTTTCTGTGCCTCAGTCACTTTATGTGCCAGATGGGGAAAATGCATCTTTTTTAAAAAAATTGTTTTATGTTTGTCTTTGAGACAGAGACAGAATGTGAGCAGGGGAGGGGCAGAGAGAGAGGGAGACACAGAATCTGAAGCAGGCTCCAGGCTGTCAGCTTAGAGCCTGATGTGGGGCTTGAACTCATGAGACATGAGATCATGACCTGAGTTGAAGTCAGATGCTCAACCAACTGAGCCACCCAGGTGCCCCAAATGCATCCTTTGAGGATGAGAAGAGGGAGTGCTGACACGTGGTCCTTCCTCTTCTCCATCCTCTCTCTTCCCCTTTTGTCCTTTTGTCTGTTGGTGCAGGAATTCTTCTTCACTCCATTTGCAGCCAGAGGAAGGGTTTCTCTGCAGAGAAGAGAGAGCAACTTCTCTAAGACCCGCAAGGAACCTCAGCCACATCAGCAGGGCCCAGAGTGGCTCAGCACCCAGGACTGTCCTCAGAACCAGAACAAGAGAGGCATAATGGGGGCTGACTTGGACTGTCTGAGGTGTGTGTGCTAGAGGGCACACACATCCACATGATCGAATGTACTGGAGTCTCTTGCCTGAGAGTGCACCCAGGCCCCTGTTTACTAGGCACTATCTTGTAGGGCAGGAAGCTCTGCGATGGAGACCAAAGGAAAGTTCAGTTTCCTGTTTTGATTTTGGACTTGCGGTTGGAAGTGGCAGCTTGTTAGTCTCCAAGATTGTGCTGGGATAGAGGGTCTCTTTCCTCCTGGGCCCTGCCTGGAAGTCAAGACATACAAAGGGAATTGGGCAGCCTAGTCCAGGTGTCCTATTCCTCTTGAACCAGTGTGAGAATGTAGAGGAAGGCCTCGTTCCTCTTGTGGACTAGACGGGTACAAATCCAGGCTCCAACCCTGCCTGCCCCAGTGGGGATCTTGAGCACGAGGCTTCATCCTGCTGTCCCTCACAGGGCTCTTTGTGAGGATCCAATAAAATGTCACCTGGGCCATTCTGTCCCATTCTTCCACTAGATGGCAGCCTTGCTCTTTGATCCGTAGTCTCTTCTGGAAGTTTTTGCAGCCACCTCTGGAGATTCCTGGCTGTGGCCCCCAGAGAGGCAAGGGAAAGATTAACAAACACCTCTCACCTCACTGGCCTTCCAGACCTCCTCACCAGTGACTCATCAGTCAGTGCACCTCTGAGAAAGGAACCAATGAACCAGAGCCCTGGCCTTTGGTTCTGTGGAGTGGTGGGGACAGTGTTGCTGTTTATTGTACAACCCACATGGATTTGGTGCTCCTCCCACAGGGTCCCACAAATGGAGCAGAAGCCCCCGGTATTAAGTAGTTTAGAGCAGTCTTGGCTACCCATTGGAACCACCTGGCAATCTTTTAAAAACAACTCACACTGGGGACCCACCCCCAGAGAATCTGATGTAATTGGTCAGGGGGCAACCTGGGTATCAGGAATTTGAAAGCCCCCCCCCCTCCTGCCCCCAAATGAGTCTAATGTGTACCCCAGGCTGAGAACCACTGGAGTAGGGGCTCCAGGACCTCAGCAGTATTGACATTCTGGGCCAGATAACTCTTTGTTGGATGGCTTGTCCTGTGCCTCATAGGATGTTCAACAACATCCCTGGCTTCTACCCACTAGATGCCAGGAGCACCCCCTGCCCCCCCAGTGTGGCAACCAAAAATGTCTCCAGTCATTGCCACATGTCCCCTGGAGGACACAATCGCCCTCGTTGAGAACCACTGTTCTGGAGTATGGATCCTGGAGGACAGCAACCTAAGTTAAAGTCCTAATTGCTCTGTCACCTTGAACAAGTTCCTTTCCCACCCGAGCCTCAGTCTCCTCATTGGTGAAGGGGGATCACCCTACCTTCCCAAGTTGTGGGAGGATAGAGAGGGCAACATGAGCTCAGTGCCTTCCACACGGTAGTGCTCAGTAAGAGGTACCACTCTTTTCTCTTTGGAATGAAATTATCTTGGGATTCCCGTTTAAAAAGACATTTGAATTTGTTTTAAAAGGGCCCAAGATTGCACGGGCGCCTTGGTGGCTCGGTTGGTTAAGCATCTGACTCTTGACTTCTGCTCAGGTCATGATCTCATGGTTCGTGAGATTGAGCCCCACATCAGGCTCTGTGCTGACAATGCGGTGCCTGCTTGGGATACTCTCTCCCTGTCTTTCTGCCTGTCCCCCCACTTGCTCACTCCCTCTCATAATAAATAAATAATAAAATAAAAGGGCCTAAGATTGCTTTAAAGTCAAAGTTTTTCCTCTCAAGAAAGAAGAAGAACCTTTTTTTTTTTTTTAATTTTTTTTTTAACGTTTATTTATTTTTTGAGACAGAGAGAGACAGAGCATGAACAGGGGAGGAGCAGAGAGAGAGGGAGACACAGAATCTGAAACAGGCTCCAGGCTCTGAGCTGTCAGCACACAGCCCGATGCGGGGCTCGAACCCACGGACCGTGAGATCATGACCTGAGCCGAAGTTGGACGCTTCACCGACCAAGCCACCCAGGCGCCCCGAAGAAGAACCTTTTCATAAAACTCCATAGAGATCTCTACCACATTGGTACCCTTGAGCTGTCTGTCCCCAACTGCCACACAGATTCTGACCCTGGCATGTGTCAGCCTTGGGCATATCACACTGCCTCCCCTATCTATGCTGCACTCTTAGCCAAGATCCTAATGTGGTTTTGAACCTTGGCTACACCTTAGGTGGGGTTGGGGGTATGTGTGGTGGTGCGGAGAGGGACAGCTTTAATATTCCAGCTGCCCAGAGGCATCAGAATGATTAGATCAGAATCTCTGTGGCAGGAGCCAGGTCCCATGTTTTTTAGAGCTCCCCGGTTGATGCTAGTATGCTGCCAGATCTGAGAATCACTGGTCTTCAAGCCACCTTCTCATGTCCAAGAAACTGCTTCCAAATCATTCATACCTGTCCTTTTGAGTGCATGCCTAAAAGTTTGGGCCAGTTGGCCTTTCATCTGTCCCTAGGTTCAGAAGATGGTGGCTCGAGCCCTGACTCTATTGGCTTCTTACCTGGATGGCTTCTCAGCCTCCTCATCTATAAAATGGGGATAGTGCCTTCAGTACCTGCTCCAGCCAACCCCTCCCCAACAAAGATTTGTAAAAACAAAATGAGAGAGTATCAGTAAAAAGCATTCTGTAATCCTAGGCACTGTGCACCCCAGGACTAGCACATGATAGTACAGACATGGATATAATGGCTCAGTTTATGTATCAAGTTGCCTGGGCCACAGAATGCCCAGATAGTTGGTCAAACCTTATTCTCAGTGTTTCTGTGAGGGTGTTTTTGTATGAGATTGACATCTAAATTTGTAGACTGAGTAAGCCAAAGTGCCCTTTCCATTGTGGGTGGACCTCATCCAATCAGTTGAAGACCTGAATAGAGGGAGGAAAAAAAAAAAAAAAAAAAAAAAGCTTCTCCCCTAAGAATTCTTCCTGCCTTTTGGAACTGAAACATGGGCTTTTTCTGGCCTCAAGCCTGCTGGCCTTTAGATGGGAACTGCGTCATTGGCTCTCCAAGGTCTCCAGCTTGCTGTTCTCTGCAGAACCTGGACTTGCCAGATTCATAACCACATGAGCCAAGTCCTCATAATAAATAAGCATTATATGTGTGTATATAGATAAGTATACAGATATATATATATCACCTGTTGGTTCTGTTTCTCTGGAGAATCCCAACTAATAGACTTGATGGAAATGAACTGAGATGTCCTGGTGTTCCCTCCATGTGGCAGTAGAGAATCGAGCTCTGCTCTCTGGGAACAAACCCATCATGGAACCTAGAAGTTGGGGTTCGGGGTACTCGGGGTTCAGAGCCTGCTTTCCTGCCCATGGACTCCTATGTCATGTCTGGAACCTTATCTAACTTGCTTTGGGCATGTTGTTCAGTTTTCTGGGTCCCAGTAGTCCGAGCCATCTAGAGGGCCACTCTCGGTGCTAAAAGCCAGGCACAGGGGCTCCTCCCTGCTTCATCCCATGGGCAGCAAGCCAGCTGGCCTCTGGGAAGGCAGGCTCACTTGAACTAAAAGGTATTGAGGCCGTAATTACCTGCCATGCACACAGGTATGTAGTTAGGTCGTGCAAACCAGGCATTTCCAAAACGAAGCACCTGAGACCCTAAGGCAAAGGATGAGGTCTGAATTTCTTTGTGGTGGCCTGATGCATACAGGCTGCTCAGCAAGTATGGTTAAATACACAGGAGCTGGGGCAGCTGTGGCTGTGGGTATGAAGACAGAGGCAAGGTGGAGGTCCATCCTCTGCAGGGCAGGGTAAGGATGACCCTGAAGAGCCACATTTAAGAATGTGAGACTGACTGTTAAGTAGCTCTTGCTTTGAGTTCCAATTCTGATTTGCTGGTAGTGTAAATATGGACATATCCCTTAACTTTTCCAACAGCCTCCACTTCAGAGGATCAGAGTGCAGATTAAATGAGCTCACTCATGTAAAGCCCTCAGCCCAATCCTGGAGGAGCATGGCAGCTGTTTTTGCAGCACCTGAGCTGCATGGGCTCCGCTGTCCTGCCACCCTGGCCTCAATTTCCCCATAGACTCTAAGACATATTTCAGCTGCAATACACAAGGAGATGTACTCCTGAGAGCAGCTGGAGGGGGTTGGAGAGGGGAGGGGATTGGAATGACATTGGCAAGATCCTCCTTTGTCAGGCCTCCCCAGCCAAGAGGGAAAGGGTCTCAGAAGGTTGGTATTCCAGAACAGCTGAATTGTGGCCAGCACCCCAGCCCCTTGCAGGACTGGAAATTTGTTTGTTTGGTTGGGTTTTGGCAGGAGGGGAAATTGCCAGCTCCTTTCCCGAGGCTGAGGTCCTAAACTAGACCCTCCCCCATCACTCTTGCAGGGCCAGGCGCCAGGGATCCCCACAGTTTGTAAATGTAATCAACCTTGAGGTCTCCGGCTTCCACAGGTGCAATTAGCATGCCCATCTGCTAATCCCTGATTAATGATGTTTACAAACATGGGACTCCACTCACAGAGTTGCTCAGCCCCTCCCTCTAGGACCTGGAGGCAGGGCTCTTCCTAACACACACCCCTCCGTAAACACACATACTCTTTCAGGGCTGTGCTCCTCTCCCTCCCCTTTCCCATGCAGGGGGCAGAGCTGGAGTCCCTCCTTGGAGTCACTGGCCCAACTCTCATTGCACCCATGGAAAGAAGACCCAGAGAGCACACAGGGAGACCATGAGGTTTGGTGGTAGGGCTAGGCTCCTGTTCTTCCCTCTTTTTTCCCCGTTCTGGAACCTCTGGGTACATGGGTGGGCCCGCTGCCTTTATTCACCACACCGGCTCCAGCTCTGGGGCTACATGTACATGTCTCTCTGCATGGACAGACAGAGGAACATTCCCACTCCGCCCACCTTCCCGCTGAGGACTCTTGCGGGCCCACGCCAAAAAGCACAGTAGCAAAAATATTAAGAATGCAGACTTCTGAGTCAAGAAGGCCCTGCCTCCAAATGTTGGCTCTACCTCAGGCCAGTCACTTAATCCAATTGAGCCTCAGTTTTGTCACCTACAAAATGGAGATAAGGATAGTAGGTACTACTACTACAAACATAGTTTGTGATGATTCATTACTGGATTTAGGAAATGGACTTGGCATAGTGCACGGGACATAGTAGGTGCTTAATAATACAAGCTTTTTATTGTAGGGAAGATGATGATGATGATGAAAATGAACAGAAGCATCTGAAGCTACAAAGATGCCCAGGGACTTCCTCTTCTCCCCTCACCCTCCTCTCTGGGGAGAAGGGCAGGTCCCAGCTCATTACTGGTGGGGGGTTAGGGTGGAAGTGTCAGATTGGAATCACTCCTGGGTCTGTTCACAGCTTCCCTGTTTCATTAACACCTCCCTGGTGGTCTTCAGCTCATCCTCCTGGGGGAGGTGCTCCAGAAAGTTCTCACTACCCCCTACTCAGCCAGAGCTCAATGTGCCCCATTCCTAGGTCTGGAATCAGATGCACATAGAGAAGGTTTTATGTGGCAGAGAGGTGGCCACTGGCCAGGAGGCTGTCACTATCCCCTCCCCTCAGGGTCCTGGAGGCCTGGTCAGGAGACATAGTACCTGGGACTGCCTCTTTCTTTTTCCTCCCCATCAACCTCTCATCAGTAAATTCTAGTCACCCAGCCCCACTGCATCCCAATCTGGACACTTCTTCCTTTCAAATCTGTGACTTGATGTGAGCAGCACCAGCTTGGGTTCTAATCCTGGTTCACCTTTTCCCAGCTGGATGACCTAAGGAAAATCGCTTATTTTCCAGGACATTCAGTTGCTTCTGTAAAAACAGGGACACCATACCTATAGCAGGGTAGCACAGGGCTCAGAAAATTGTAAATTCTCAATAATGCAGCCATTGTTATTTGCAGGCACAACAACTAATCTCTGAATTATATTTTTAAATCGCAGAGCCCTGTTTAGCCAACCGGGGTGGGTGGGGGAGCAGAGCCATGTTTAAAGAAGCTCCAGTTAATTGTCCCAGTTTCTTCCCCAGACTGGGAAAAAGGAGTGGGGCTGGGCAATGAATTAGGACCAGGAGATTACTATCTTGGGCTCTGGGAAGGCTGCTTCTAAACAATGTTCCTCTCCAGACACTCCAAGAAGGATTCTGATGGAAATACTATGCCCTCTCTGTCACAATATTCCATTTCAGAGGAGACCCTTCACCAGCTGTGGGCCAGGAAGGAGGGGCTGGGCCCAGCTGCCCCCTGCCCCAACCCTGCAGCTGGCTGAACTTGGCTGGCCCTGCTTTCTCCTGCCACCTCTGTACTTCCTCTTCCCTTCAGGCTCCCAGCTCTTTTGCTGAGGTTTGTGGGTGTCAGAAGAGAGACTCCATGAGAAGTGTCACCTTTTGTGGTTGATCTGTAGTCTCAAAAAAAATGTCAGTTGGCTGAGCAGTTTCCTCTAGAAAGAAGAAACCAAGGCACAAGTCTGCATATAAGGGAGGCGGCAAGACAGTGGGCTTTGTCCCTTCTTACAAGTAACCCCCAAGCCCCCACAGGCCTCTGTGGAGCAGACATGAAAGCCCCTCCCACCTCTAGGAATCCCCACTCCTGTCTTTTACATAATCAAGGCAGGAGTTGGCTTCACTCCTTTTATATTCCCAGGTCTCAGCCCAGGGCCAGGCACATACTGGGTATTTAAAAATCACACATAAGCACATAAATGGGTCCTGAGGTTGGAGACTCACTGCCTCTCCCTCCTTTTCTCTATTGTAGGTTGGAGGCAAATAGCTCAATTCCAGCTGGCCCTCCCCTTCCACTTTTGGAGAAGACAAGACACAAATGATTCCCTAGCCACAGCTGCTCTTGATTCTCTGCAACAAAAGAGCTAATCGAGAGTGAGGGGATGCTCTGTAGAACCCTTCAGCCCTCGACCCTGCTGAGACCCATCTGTATCCAGGCCCTGCACAGATGCCCTTCCCATAGATGGGGGGACTAGCTGGGGGTCAGGCACAGCAAGGAGCAGGATCTTGTTTGAATCAGAGCCCTGATACCAACACACATACTTAGAACAGTCTCACTGCAGTGGGTATGGGACCCTGAAGCCATGTGCACAGCAGGGTGATGGGTGATGATGATGATGATGATGATACTAACATTTATTATGTACTTACCATGTGCTAACGGTTTTATGTGCCTTGTCTCATTTAGTCCTCATGATGCTTTGGGGTAGGCACTATTATTACCTTTCGTTTATAGATAGGAAACTGGGGCCCAGAAAGGTTAAGTAACTTACCTAAGGTCATGCTGTGACAATCAGAAGGGTTTGTAGGGGGTGGGGGATGGTAGGTGGGGAGCTGAGCTTAGAAGGAGAGACCTTCCAGCTCAAGCATCAGCTAGGAGGCCTTCAGTTGAGGAAGCCAAATCTGCACACAGCCACCCTCCCCCCACCCCCACAGCACTAAACCCTCCCCCATGTAATACCCCTAGCCCCTCTCTCCACTCCACTTCTCCTGAACCATCCTGACAATCTCTAAGTGGGGCATCCTGCAGAGGGGGGTGGGGACCATGTCCTTCAGCTTGCCACGTGGCTGTGGGTGGTATGCCCAGGTTGGAGGTCAGAATACACAGCTCGAGCTACTGTGGGGTGCAGTAAAGAGCCTGGACTCCCAGAGACACCCAGATTTAGGTTTAAGTCCTGGACCTGCTCCCAAACCAAGGCTCAGGCCTTGGTCCAGTTTCTTAACCTCTGAGCTTCATTTCCTTTCTGTAAAATGGCACCAGTAATCTTTCTCCCAGGGTTGTGCTGGGGCCTGAAAAAAGGTGCTCACGGCACATGGTAGGCCTTCAAGAACTCTTCCCAGCCTGCCTCTTCCTTCTTTCTCGGGGCTTCCTTCTGTGTCTGTCTCCTTGCTTTCCTAGCTTGGGGTCTGGTGCCTCCCCTCTCTCAGCTCTGCCTGTTTTTTGATGATCTCTGTCATGTCTGCCTGTCACTGGGGGCTCCCTGTTGCCGCTCCCTTTCTAGGGCTCTGTCTCTATACCCTTTCTGCCCCTCTCCTCTCCTCTCCCTTGGCTCCTGATACCCTGGGGGCTGATCGATGGCAGCCGCTGGTTATCGATTGGAGTGGGCGTCCAAGTGTGGCTGCTGGAGGCCGGTATTGATGGACAGGATTGGTGCCCAGGCTGGGCGGAGTGGCAGTTGGGGAGCCTGGGGCTGCAGGGGAAGTGGGGCTCCCCCTCCCCTGCCAGGACCTGGGATGGGAGTCCTTAAAGCTGCAGACCCTGCCACTAGGATGGGGGTAGAGGATGGGACAGAAGGTCTCTGAGGACAGAAGGCCAAGGCTTGGCTCATGCTGTCACTTAACAAGATTTACTGAGCACCTACTATGTGCCAGCTGGGGATGTTAGCAGTAAGCAAGTCAAAAATCAATAAGTAAAATTATGTAATGTGTTATGCAAGAAATAGAGCAGAGGGAAAAGGGTATGGAAGTGCAGTGGTTGGGAGAAGGTGCTGTTTTAAATGGTGTAGTGAGGGAGGGGCCTCCTTGAAAAGGTGACCTTTTAAGTAAAGACCTGAGGAGAGTGAAGGAGCAAGCCATTTGAGAGCATTCTGAGTAGTAGAAACACCAAATAAATGCAAAGACCCCCTGTCGGGGGCCATGCTTCATATGCTCTAGGCTGGGGGTATGGTGTGCCTGGAGTGGGGTGAGGGATAAGGAGAGCAGGAGAAAATGGGTAGGAGAGAGAATGAGGGCAGGGGCCCTATAGGGCTTGGAGTGGACAGTCAGTCCGGGGATGACAGTTGTCCCAACTCCAGTCTGAGAGGCCTGAGCAGCTTCCACCAACGGTAGCTTCCAGAACATGGTTCTGCTGCTTCTGAAACTCCATGTGTGGAGTTTCACACCAATATCCCAGGCCATTCACTGCTTGGCCAATGAGATAAATGCTCACAGGTTGGATTCTGTGGTTGAGTTGAGAACTATGAGACTCAGAGACATTTGGCAACTTGCCCCAGGTCATGAAGGAAATAGCAGAGCTGGGACTCAAATCCAGTTCTGTCTGACTCCAAAACCATTGCTTTTTCCTTCTTTCCTGGTTACCGTCTTAACCATTTTTTTTTTTTTTTGGGACAGAGAGAGACAGAGCATGAACGGGGGAGGGGCAGAGAGAGAGGGAGACACAGAATCGGAAACAGGCTCCAGGCTCCGAGCCATCAGCCCAGAGCCTGACGCGGGGCCCGAACTCACGGACCGCGAGATCATGACCTGGCTGAAGTCGGACGCTTAACCGACTGCGCCACCCAGGCGCCCCACCGTCTTAACCATTTTTAAGTGTATAATTCAGTAGTTAAGTTTACTCACATTGTAGTACAATAGACCTGCAGATCTTTTCCATCTGAAACTGAACCAAAACTCTGTACCCATTAAATAAGAACTCCCTGCTCCTCTTGCCCCAGCCCCTGACAACCATCACTGTATTTTCTATGTATCTATGTATGTGACCTTTTTTATTTTAATATTTATTTTTGAGAAACAGAGAGTGCAAGAAAGGAAAGGGCAGAGTCGGGGGGACACACAGAATCTGAAGCAGGCTCCACATTTTGTTTATCCATTTATTGGTTGACTGACACTTGGGTTGCTTCCATGTCTTGCCTATGGTGAAAAATGCTGCAATGAACATGGACGTACACATATCTCTTTGAGATCCTGTTTTCAGTTCTTTTGAATATATACCTAAAAGTGGGATTGCTGGATCATATGGTAGTTCTATCTTTATTTTTTTGAGGAACCTACATACTGTTTTCCATAGCATCTGTAACCATTTTACCCTGCCAGCAACAGTGCCCAAGGGTTCCAACTTCTTCACATCCTCACCAACACTTGTTATTTTGTTTTGTTTTGTTTTGTTTTTTGATAGTAGTCATCCTAATGGGTGTGAGGTGATATCTCATTACTGGTTTAATTTCCTTAATGACTGATGATGCTGAGCATATTTTCCTATGCTTATTGGCCAAGTGTATATCATCCTTGCTGAAATGTTTATTCATGTCCTTTGCCCAATTTTTAATTAGGTTATTTGTTGTTGCTGTTGTTTGTTGTTGGGTTGTAGGAATTCTTTATATTTTTTGGATATTAACCCCTCATCAGATGATGATTTGCAAATATTTTCTCCTATTCTGTAGATTACCTTATCACTCTGTTGATTGTGTCCTCTGATGTACAGAAGTTTTAAATTTTGATTTAGTCCTATTTATCTATTTTTTCTTTTGTTGCCTGTGCTTTTGCTATCATACCCAAGAAACCATCACTGAGTCCATCCAAAATTATTGTTTTTAACTACTTCTCTCCACTGTCAGGAATTCTGCCAACACCTTTAGGTCAAATTGGGCAGGCAGTGACCCAGAGGGCAGGGCTGGAACCAGTGGGAAGTTCAGGGAGACAGCAGCTCAAGCTAACAGAATTCCAGAGGCTGAATGGGGTACTTTGGAGGTAGTGAGGTCCCTGTCACTGGAGGAATATAAGCACTCAGATGACCATTCAGGTAGGATGTTGCACAGGAACTTCAGGTAGAGGACGTTAAGGTTGGGTTGATGGCCTCTGATCTCTTATAGAATTCAGCAAGGAAGGAGGGGGAGCTCAAAGCTTGCCAGTGAAGTGGGGTGGGGTGGGCAGGATGGCAGCTGACAAGTGTACCATCCTCTGTGCCTGGGGAAGTCTTGTATTGGGATCTATGTGTGGAGGAGATTCCCTGTGTTCTTGTCATACTGGAGCCTAAACCCAAGCTCTGACCCCAGATGGCCCAAGGATCTTGGACCCCTGGGCTGGAAGATAAGAGAGATGAAGATGTGGCTCCTTCATCACCTATGAGGGGCTGCTTGTGAGCCAAATGGATGAAACAAGGACTTAAGAGCCTGGTAGACCTTGATTCAGGTACTGCCTGAGGCACTCACTGGCTGGATGAATTTGGGCAGTCTCTTTGACTTCTCTGATCCTCATCCTCATCTGAGCAAGGGGCTGCCACCTCTCTTATAGGGTTTTTTGCAGAATGACAATAACAGGTGGCTGGAGCCTGACACATCCTCAGTGAACTCCAGTGATCGCATTTAAGCACTCATAATTGCCTCTCAGCACCCTCCAAAACCAATAACCCTGAATGGGCTATATATTCCCTACCCTCTGGTGACCACTTCCCACTGTTCTTGGCCCTGGCCAGCCCCTCATTCCTTTTGAGGGCAGGGAAATCCAGACTCCTGGATCCGGAACCCAGCTCAGCCATGACAGATACCTGAGCTGGACCAGGGGCCCTCTCTGGGCCTTGTGGGAAGTGCTGGCTGGCAGTCTGATATCCTGTCTGTTGGTCCTCTGTCTCTGCCTGTCCCTGTGGCTACTAGGCCTGGAGCTTCCTCACTCTGGTTGTGCAGTCTTTCCCAGCCTGCCCTGCATTCTGTGACCTGACTCATCTCCCACGTTGCACCCAGAAATTTCCCCCACATTACCCCCAGCCCAGCCCATCATGGAGAAAAATCAAATCTCATTAAAGGCCATTGATTTTCCTCCAAATTTGCTGTGAGTACACTTCGAGGCTTCTCAGTATTACTGTCGGTTCCCATCTTCAACCCCTCAACTACCACCATATCTTCCTCAGGGAAACTGAGAAGCATTGGGCTGGCAGGCAATAGGGAGTGTGAGAGGTTGTAGATACTGTCTGCTGGAGCCTCCAGCCCACTCTGGCCCTTCAGCGTGGCAAGACCCTGAATATGTCACTGATTTATTTCTCTGCCTGGTTACCCCCATCTTAGGCAGAGGGGTATGTGTTTCTGCATGTGTATGTCTGTCCCTGTGTGTTGGTGTGTGATTTTGTGTCTGCATGTGTGTCTGTGGGTGTCAGCACTGTGTCTCTGTGCACCTGTGTCTATTTCTATATCTGTGTGTGTGTCTATAAGTGTGTGTGTGTATCTGCATGAATGCAGTGTGGAGTGGAGGTCTTGGCTTGCAGTTGAACTCTGAATGCTGTGCTGCCCATGAAACAGCCAGCCTGAAGAAGGGACTTGACTTGGGATAAACCCAAGATATGGTTCTCTTCCTAGGGGTCAAGGACTAGGTAGGGCTCTGGAGGAGGAGGGGACACAGGCTTCTCTGCCCTCTCGCATTCACCCCTGCTGTCCCTTTGTCATCTTGGAAAATGGGGCACCTTGCTGACTTTGTTGCAGTATTAGGTTTGGGGTTTGGGGGCTGGTGGGAAAGATTCCCAACCTAATGTTGGAGGCGGGCACGAATTCTTTCTCTCCTCCAATCTGACCTAAGAGTCCCAGGTGGGCATGTTTAAGTCAAATGGCCATATATTCACCTGGTGAGTCTGGAGAGAGTAGGTTAGGAGAGAAGATGGGCAGTGAGGGTGCCAGGGAGGCTTTGTGACATAGAAGGCATTCCTGTCTGCCCGGGTCATGTTCCTAGCATAAAGTCAAACATCAAGGCCAGCCTTAATGGGGAAAAAAGTCATGAACAGGGCCCTTTGGCTTTTGGGGGGTGAAGTGACTTTCAGCTTGGCTATAGGCCGGGCCACTTGCCTCTAGCCCACCTTCCAGGGCCTAGAGGTCAGCCATGGTGCTGGACTGGCCTTCTAAACCCTAGGACACGGCTGAGCTACCCCAAGGAGCAGCCTCAATGGGGCCTCCTATAAATTTGGGGGTGGAATGGTTCCCTGGTTATGCTTCCTCAGTGAAGCCTCACCCACTAACCATACCCCAACCCTATGCAAGACATGTCAAGTTCATGACTGTGAATGCATGTTCTCCCAGAGGCCTCCTCCAGGGAGCTGGGAGCAGCACTCTGGGTTCTGGGGACAGGCCAGATTTATGGCACTGGGAGAAATATTTAGGCCTGAGACAGTTTGGTTGTGTTAATTATGGAAATCTAAAGATAATCTATATTTAATGCTGAATTTTGTCAAATTTGCTAAAGAATTAGGGGAGCGTGTGCAAACAGTGACACTTCAATGAAGAACAAGGTGCAATTAAACTCTGAAATTTACAGTGGAATAATTGGAGAGCATGACAAATATAGTTATCAGCAGCAACTAATTAGGGGTCTGCTCGAGGTTTCTGGGCTTGATTAATCTCGCCTGGATGCTAATAAGTTATGCTGGGCAGCTGATACTATTTGTCGCCTCCTACTTTCCACTCTCTCTCCAGAGCTCTTGGGGATTGGGGATGTGACCCATTCGGTCCTTCCCTCTGTACAGCCTGGCCTAAAGGGGGAGAATAAGGTCACCAGAGCTCCTATGCTGAGACCCCCTTCTCCAACTAAGGATGGCATGGACACCTTGAGTGGCATGCCCCTGACCAGGCATCCTGGGGTCTTACTTGAGACTTGTTGGGATTGGGGGAAAGAGGGTTGGGGCTGAGTTTTGGGGTCTAGCTGGGCTTCAGTGGGTCATATTTCTTCCCTCCCTGTTGACATGGCTCAGCCTGACTCCCACCTCTGTCTTTTACTCTACACCTCATGGGAAGGGTCAATGAAAGCCCCTGACTCCGACTCAAGAGAGACCCATACAACTGTTCCTTGGCCAAACACCCACCTCCTCTTTCCCTGCCAGGTCTCTGCTAATCTTCCTTACTGCTGATTGTGGCCAAGCCTTAGATCCACTGACTAAAGCTTAGGCCTGTGCTGGAGCTGTTATCTAGCTGGAGTGTGGCCAGTACCCTGGGCATTGCTGCCAGGGCCAGCTGTGAAGCTAAAGCCATCCCCTTCCTCTCTCTGTCTCTCATCTTGTCTCTGAGTCTCTCTGCCTCATGACCCAGAAACTTCCCTGGTCTCTGTGTGACTAGTCGGGAGTCACCCCTCAAGAACTCTCTTCTCCATTGCCCACCTTTCCCTCAGAAGTTCTCCTGTCAGGTCCCCCACCTGGGGTCCCCCAGGGCCATATGCATGCTGAACAGTCCCCCTTTCATCTCCTGCCTTTGCTCAATGTTGTCTGGCACAGGATGGGAACTCCAACTGGCAGCCTCAGAGGAGGTGAGTGAATCTAAAATGGGAAGTTGGATGAACGGCTTCTTTGTGGATGTCTTCAGTATGCCAGAACTCTCCAAGCGTGAGCGTGAGTGTGTGTGTCATAGGAGACTGGGACCCTGATATGGCTGGTGGAGAAGATAGCTGGGAGAAGGTGCAGGAGGAGGACAGGGGCCTCCAGAATGCCTCCCTCTAGTATCTGGGCCAGAGTGGTCTTACTCCTGGGAGAAGGAGCCATTGCTTCCTTGAGACCTCCGTTTCTCTTCCTGCTTGTGATCTGAAGAGTTTTGAAGTCAGACGCCCCTGGGCATGTGTCCCCGCCTTAGGGGTCCTGGGCTGTTCCTAACCATGTCAAGTCTTGATTTCCTTCTTGTGGAACAGGGATAATTACTTCAGGGCACTTGTCCCCAGGGTTACCAGGATCTCCAGAAAAGGGCGAGGAGCTGAGCAGGCCCTCAGTAAATGGGGCTCCCTCCCCGCTGCCTCTCTTCTTCCTTCTATCCCTCCCCTCCCCCAAATCTGAATTTCCTGAGGCTTGCACGGTTGTCCCTGTGGCTGTCAGACTCCTCCACCAGAGGACGATAGGTGCTGCGGGCACAAGCAAAATGGACCCCAGTATAGGCTGCATCCACAATGGGCCTGCCTCGCCTGTGCTGTCTCCTGAACTTCAGGGCCGGAAGATTTGAGGTCAGGGAGTATTTTGTTCCCTTCTATGCACAGCTAACACACTCTAAGATTTGGGCGAAAATTAGAGAACAAGCTTCTTAACGTTTGTACACTGAAGCAAGTTTACCAGTCACCACTGACGTCCTGAGTCTCTGGGGCAAGGCTTAGTTGGCCCATTTTACAGATGAGGAAATATGAATTGGTCATTACTTACGTTTGCAGAGACTGGCAAGTCACAAGTGCAGAATGCATTGGATAAACCAAGGCTCAGAGCAAATTTGCTGAGGGTGAAGTGGCTTGTAAGAGGGGAGTTGGGACTCAAACCTGGGCTTCCCTGACTTCTAAGTTAGCAACTTTTCCTCTGACCCAGTTTTTCTGATCAATCAAGACTCTGGTCTAATCCCTCCTTGTCCTGTCACAGCCCCTGCTTCTGAGGCAACTGGAAATGGTGCCTTAGGCTTCAGACTCCAGCCTCTAAATCCTAGGGGCTGTGTGTACGTGGATAGATCACTAGCTCCTCTGAGCCACAGCTTTCTGTAAAATTGTCAGGTGATGCTTACTCTCTTCTTTGCAGGGTATTATGGGGTGAAATGAGATGATGGACACAGAGACCCCTCTCCCCTAGGATGGGCTCCCTGTGAACCTGGGCTGGACGTTCCCCCAGGGACTCTTGGTCTGTCACTTGGAGCTGAGAGGAGGAATGCAATACCCACAGGTCGCCTTCAGCCTTTCTCTGGGGGAAGAAGAGAGATGGGGTGGGGAGGGCTCCTTTCTCAGGAACCTCCAGCCCTTGCAGCTGCTAGAAGTGATCTGGCTCCGTTGCTATGGCAACGAGGGCCAGCCGCCTGCAGAGCCTTCCCGTGCCAGCCGCCTTGACCTCACTTAGGATGATTACCTTTCGGCAAATAAAATAATTGTGTTAATAAAGAGGCTGTTCGCCCCCTCATCCCCCACCCTGCTTGGCCTGTTCCCCATCCCCACCCCGGGGAGAAAGAGAGGCTTCCCCCACCCAATTACCCCTGGCCTGTGGGATGCCTTACTCTTAAATAAGTTGTTGATGGAGATCCTGGCTGGGTTTTAATTTTTGCTGATTTTAACCACCTCCCATCTTCCCCATCTTGCTTTCTGCCTTCTTGCCCCTACGTCTTTGTTGAAGTTGTACAGTTGAGTTAATATGACTCTTCTGTCTTCCTTCCATGGGGCTTTGAGCACCCACTGGGCCTCCCAAGCTATTACAATAATAAATTCTACTTACTGTGGGCCTGCTGTGTGGTATAGCCTTTACAAGTGCTTTCACACATGTCCTCTCCTCAATCCCTACAACGGCTGTGCAAGTCACGAACTTCAATACCACTTTACAGAGGAGAAGACCAGGGCTCTGGGAGACAATATGTTTTGTTTTTTAATTTTAACTTATTCTTATTTTTTGAAGTCTATTTATTTATTTCGAGAGGGAGAGAGAGTGAGTGGGAGAGGGGCAGAGAGAGGGAGAGAGAGAGAATCCCAAGCAGGCTCCATGCTGTCGACGTGGAGCCCAATTTGGGGCTCGAACTCACAAACCGTGAGATCATGACCTGAGCTGAAACCAAGGGTTGGCCGCTTAACTGACTGAGCCACCCAGATGCCCCTATTTATTTATTTTGAAATTGAAGTATCATCGACACACGATATGACATTAGTTTCGGGCATACAGCGTGGTGATTCGACATCTCTGTGTGTTATGCTGTGCTCACCAGAAGTATGTCTACCATCTGTCACTGAACAACACTATTACAATACCATTGACTATATTCCCTGTGCAGTACCTTTCATCCCTGTGACTTATTCCTTCCATAACTGGAAGCCTATAGAAAATGTGTGTTTTGACAGGGCCAGGAACTTGGTCAGAACTCTGGATTGGAGAACAAGCTCTCCTAACAGGATATGGCCATTTAGCCTGGGAACATTCGGTTCAGTCACTGGCAGATACACACTGGTCACTGGGCTGGGCTTCCAGAGGGTCAGGGAGAAGAGATGGGCCTATCCACAGAACATGCAAGATGCAGTGTGGCCAGTGCTCAGAGAGAAAGAAAATGATGGAGCCCCAGCTCAAAGTGCTGTGGAAGCAGACATCATAACAGATCCCCTGAGGGGGACAGGGAGGACAAGACTGGCAGTGGTGGAGATTCTGGTAAGTGGCTGACACTTTGCTCAGTGCCTCATGTTTGTTATCCCACATGATGTTCATTACAATCCCATTTTGCAGATGAGAAAATAAGGCTCAGAAGGCTTAGGTGAATTTTTCAAGGTCACACAGCCGGTAAAAAGCAAGGAATCAAACCCAGATTTGCTTGACCTCCCTGCCCATGCTCAGTGCTTATTTATCACCCTTCCTGCCAAGTCTGGGAAGGAGAGGGAGAAGGCAAGGTGGGGCAGGAGAGGGGACACAAAACAGGCTTGGTGAGGCATGGAGCACAGTCTCCATATATGGATGGGTCTCTTGGACATCTAATGATGCTTTGGCCACTGTTTATTATTTTAGGCTTTTGTTAAAAATACTTGCCAAGGGGCGCCTGAATGGCTCAGTCGGTTAAGTGTCTGACTTCTGCTCAGGTTTCTCTCAAGGTTTGTGGGTTTGCACCCTGCTTGGGGTTCTGTGCTGATGGCTTGGAGCCTGGAGTCTGCTTTGCATTCTGTGTGTCCCCTCTCTCTCTCTGCCCCTCCCCTGCTTGTGCTCGGTCTCCCTCTCTCAAAAATAAACATTAAAAATTTTTAAATTTTTTTTAAAGAAAAAGAATACTTGCCAAAGAGGGGTTAACAAAATTGTAGCCAGGGTTAGTATCAGCAGTCTGGACTTGAGGCCCTTTGTAAGTGTGAGGCCCAGGCCAGAAACCCTTCCTCTTCTTCAGCTCCCTACCCCCCAGAGGCCCTGCCCCAAACAAAGTGACTGGGCAGGGGCAGGCAGGGGATAGGGCGTGCACTGGGCACACTAGGTGGCGCTCTGATATTGGTCAATCCTCTGAGCGACTGGCAGTGCAGTGGCTGGAGGGCTGGGCAGAAGTCCCTCTTCCTGGACCTGACACCCAGAGCTAGGGCTGGGTAAAGAGGCCCTGGAGATGTCAGAAGCTGGGGGTGGAGGGGGGGCGGCGGTCAGGAGCACTGTTCCTCCCAGTCATAGCTCCTAGTCATTCATGGGGTCCCAAACGGTGGGGCTGAAAGTGGAAGGGGGGCTGTGGAGGAGGGCTTGGGGGTACAGGTAAGGGGGTGAGGGAGGAGATGCCCAGCAGTGTGTGGGTGACCCTGAGTGGTGGAGGGCATCGGGAATGCTGTCCTCTCATTGATCACTACAGCCCAGGCTTCTAAACCCAGCTGCCCCTGGAGGTGGGACTGGCCTACCTCACCTGCCCTTGGAAATCTAGGACAGGTAAGAGGCTGGGAAGGCGAGGTATGTGTAAGCCTCTGGCTACTATTGAAGGAAGCCTTGGGAGATGTTGGCAAGACACAACAGGCACAGGCCCCAAAGACCTGGATTCCTGTCCCTGTTTAGCTGTGTCCTGGCTATGTGACCATGGGCAAGTCTAAGATACCTGCCTCATTCTTTGTGACACGGGGAGAATTCTCCAAGTTGGGGGCACTTGAATGAGGTCACCCACAGAGGTGCTCAGTGCACCTAGCATGGGGCTTCTCTCTTGTCCCATCAGTTTACAGAAGTGGCATCTTGGTCTCTTCGTTGCCTGCAGGCCTGGAAAATCCTCAGTGATGTTGACTGGTTAATGCCTGGGGTGAAGGCAGCTGGAGCTGCTAATGTTCCAGAGCAGGTCTTCAAAACTTCACCCTGCAGGGGACCATCCTCCAGAGACCCCTGCCCTCAGAGTTTAGCCTTTCCCCTGCTTAGAAATGTGCACCTTAGAGCTGGGCCTGACCACTCCCCTGTCTCCCCCTGTAGGACCCTCTCTGCATATCTGGGGTTCTGTGGGATCTGCAGAGAAGGGGATCCCCAGAAACTCCTGGGGGGAAGGAAGTAGAAGGGCAGACTTGCCTCCGGGCCTCTTTTCCAGTCATCTGCTTGCCTACTTCCCTCATATCTGGTATAGGTGGGGAAACTGAGGCAAGAGGGAACCATGGAGACAAACCACAAATCCCCGAATTCTGGTAGGTGTGGAAGCAAGGTGGTGAACTGACTTCCCAGCCTCCTTGGGGATCTCTGGTGGCAGGGTGCGGTGGAACTCTCAGGAAAGAAGCGTCAGATGGTTGGCTGGAGACCGAAGGAGCTAGGAGAAAAGAAGGACAGGAGCAGTCTGGGATGAGTAAGTCGAGGGTAAGGGGACAGATTTATTCAGTGGACAAACGTTCTGCAAATGTTTAGTGAGACACCTTATGTGGGCCAGGCACTCCTAGGATTCAGGGACCCAGAGGGACAAAGTCCCCACCCTGGGGGAGCGTCCATGGAATCAGGCTGCTTGAGGCTCGACTCCAGGTAGCTTCCCCCAACCACCTAACATCCCTGAGTCCCTATTTCATCATCTGTAAAATGGAGGTAAAATGTCTACCTCGCAGGACTATTGTGAATGTTAGATGCGTGGAAGGTGCTTAGCACCGGGGTTGGCATTTAATGACTGAACTGCTGTGGGTTTTGTCAGTGTTATGGTGGTCACTAGCTCCCGAGAGTGTGACCTTGAGTAGCTGCTCACCTTCCGTGAACGTTGGGTTCCTCATCTAAGAGAAGGGTTTATAATTTCTACCCTCCCCACCTCACAGGACCCTGTTGTGGGGCCTAAACCAATTGAGATAATGCATGGGAAAGATCCACGTAAATTGTGTGTGTATCAGAGACCTTAGCATTTGTGCTCCATCGATCCTTCAGGCTGCCCGAGCTGGGGAGTGTCAGTTGTGTGGTGCCCTGGCAGTTCATGTCAGGATGTTTGTTCCTAGACCTCCGGGGCTGGAACTGAGGTGCTGGTGGAAGTGTGGAGATGAGAGCCAGCCTTGAGGATTGCAGCATTTTCCCAAAGGCCTAGGGAAGTCAGTACATAAATCTCAGAGACTGAGATGGGATCAACCCTTCCCCCCACCCCAACTCCAGGCTAGAAGCTGGGCAGGGCTGTCTGCTGAAGTCAAGGGTCCTCTCTCCCCTCTGTGAGTATCCTTTTTTCTGTGAACCCTTCCCTGCCAGGCCTAATTCCTGCTGCCCAGCTACAGAACAACCCAAGGAAAAATAATACAATGGGCTTTACCCTAGAGGTTTTTGATGTCTGCCTCCCAGCATCTCATACAGAGGAGGAGAAGGTGCCTGTCACCTCCATGAGTGTTTATTAGTGCTTGGGGTTCCCTGACCCCAACTGCTCAACCAGCTGGCTGAGTGGTGGTGCTGGCCAGGGCTCAGTTTGGGCTCAAACCGCAAGAGGAGACTCCCATCTGGGAGCATTAGGATTGGGGGCAACCCTCCTCCCCTGGGAAATGAGCTGTAGGAGGCAGTGTGGTAGAATAGGAAGTCCATGGGTATTGGGGTCAGCTGGCCTGGGTTCCAGTCTCTAGTGCCGGGGGTGTCTTGGACAAGATGGGATGGTAATAGGACTCACTCTGGAGGGTGGATACACAACTTGCATGAGATCACCTGTGCAATGTACCTTAAACTGAATTCAAGCCTTGCTGTCCAGAGGGTCACTTAACTGGAATTTGGGCAGTTTTGTGGCTTCCCAACCCCCTACCCCCATTGCTTTTCTCAGTTCATTGATTGATCCATTAAGTGAAAGGCATCACAGGGAATGAGTAAGGTGCCATCCAGTTGGGGGATAGGACATGAGCAGAAAATCCCAGAGTATACTTCCTTTCCAGGAGGACAGCAGAGAAGAAAAAGAGCTTTTCTGGCTGGGAGATACCAAGAAGGTCTCATAAAACAGGGAGTATTTCTCAGATGGCTCCAACTGCCTGACAGGTGGAGAAGAAAAGGGGTGCCCGGTAGAAGGCATGGAATGGGCAAAGGCTGGAGGTGGAAAACCTGAGGACACAGCCACAAAACTGCAAATAGATTGCTTTCCTAGAGCAAAGGGTAAGTGACATGAAACTGAAAGGGAGTTGTCCCAAATTCCTGGATTATTATCACAAAAATGCGCTATGTCAGGGAAGAGCATAGGAGGCTAAATTATTTGGATAATTACTGAAATGTTCTTTCAAATCCCTGGATCTGTTCTGCTCCCTTAAGGTGGCCCACCTTGTTTTTCTTTCCCCTCCAGAATGACAGGCTTCAAGAAATAACAGTGAAGGGAAATATCCCCCAAAGGACATCCCTTTCCCTTCTTCTTCTTCCTCTCCCTCAGCTTCCCATTGTGTCCTTGATACCATTCCCACCCCTCCAAGAAAGAAGGTTGTGTAGGAGGAACATGCAGGGGATGGTGGGGGGGGTGGGGGCGAAGGCAGAGATAGGTGGCCTGCAAAGTGTCCTTGGATAACCAGGAGGGATGGCCTTATGTTGGAGATGTCGGGGCCACGTTTCATGCTTGTGTCCCTGAAGGCAGATACACGTGGGGGAAGAATCCTGTTCTCTGCCAGAAATACTCATGTCGAGTGATTAACATTAAAGTGGGCTCGCAACTCTTCATTCTTTCCATTATACCAAAAGAAGGGGATGGAGTTTGGGTAGCAGAGGTGGAAGAAGGAGGGGGAGAGAGGAGGGAGAGGAGGCAGAGCTGCCTGCTTTATTTTTCTTATTCCTGGAGCAGGCTGGCAGAGCCTGTCCCTAACAGACAGCAGGCAGCAGGCGAGAACACAGGCTAAATGAAAAGACAACTTCGGTCCTTTCCCTCCCTGCTTCTGGCTCACTCTCTGTCTTTCTGTCTCTCTATCTCTGATTCAGGAGACAAATCCCGGGGGACTCCTAGGGCCCGCTGTGCTTCCCGTGAGTTTCATGGGGTAGGTATGATTTTGTTTCTTCTCATTTTAGACTGAGCTTGGGCTCTCTCATGCCCAGTTACTGAGTGTGGCTTTGGTTCTCTTTGGAGCACCCGGGGTGAGTAGAGAGCCCACATTTCTCTCTCATTCTTCCAGAGTCCAGCTAGTGTTCGATGGGCTGCCAGTCGTCTGTGGGGAATCTTCAAAGGGCCAGGGCCCCTCCTCCCAACCATGTCCAAAAGGATCCAAATAACTTTAATTTCTACATGTTCACCTTCCTATCCGTTCTTTCTGGAGTATCATTGTCTTCAGGGGCATTTTTGTTACTGAGTAGCTGAAAGTTCCTGGGCCCTGTGACCTGATGTAGCCTTTTTGCCACAGTGGGATGAGGGCCGTTGATCTCCCTTTACAAATGGAATCACCGAGGCTCACGAACAGTGTTAACAGCCAAGTCTGGATTTGTACCCAGTTCGTCCCTTCTCTGGTGTGGGGCTCTTTCCCAGGGGCTGCATGCCCTGCCTGACCTTCCTCTGGGTTTCTTGCTTTCCCCTAACATCCACCCACATGGACATTTTCAGGCTTCAAGCCCACTGTCTTGTGATTTTAATGGCCACATGGTGTCCCATTATGTTGCTGGACTGCCACTTTGGTCCCTCTTTCATTGTTGGGTGAGAGGCATCTAATTTCTTATATAATAAATGCAACTACTATTCATTTTCAAATTACATCCATTGTCTTTTTCATCCCCAGTATGTTCCAGGAGTAGGTTCAGGATTGGCAGGTGGGCCCTGCCTCTCAACCAGGGTTGGGGTGGTGGTCAGTGCTTGGTATCTTGACCCGGAGTGTGATCAATGCACTTTAGGAGGGGAATGGTGTCAAGGACACAAAGGGAAGCTGAAGGAGAGGAGGGAGAAGAAGGGAAAGGGATGTCTTTTGGGGGATATTTCCCTTCACTCTCATTTCTTTAAGCCTGTCATTCTGGAGGGGAAGGAAAAACGAGGTGTGCCTCCACCCAGAAGAGGTTACAACCATCACTTTAGGAGCTGGCATGCTGGTGCAGTGTATATTCTGTGTGTGTTCTACCAGGTAGAGCCTAGACCCACATCACTGATAATAACACAGCTCAGCTCAGCTCGGCATTTCTCTGAGCCACCACCACATTAAAAACCCAAGGGCTGAAGTGACCCAGAGTATAAATCTCCCTCAAACATTGGCCAGGAAATTTAACATTAGCTGAATGGCCAATGTATCAATAGCTGGCTTAACACGGAACTACTAATGCATTTCCCAAAACAGGTAACAAGATTTAGAGACTGAACATGGTTAAAAGGGATAACCATAAAGTTCAGTCTTTAGCCATAACACATCTGTTTGGTGTAAAGCATACATTTTATGAACAGGGTGGGTAATTTGAGAAAAGGGATCAACTTTAGGAAGAGACCCTTATTTCAGTCCAGTTGAAGAGAGTCTTGTGGTTGAGGTGGCAGATGGGGATGGGAACACGTCTGGGGTGTGAGGCTCTTATGAGGTGGCCAAGGACGGAAGCAGAGGACACTGGTCACTGTGGAGGGATGAGGAAGGGGCAGATCCAATCCAGGGGAAAGTGAAGGCACAGAGCAGGAAGGGACATGCCTGGGGTCAGGATTGGATTCCTGTGGAGTTCCAAGGATCTGAGCCAAGCTGCCTCCTGGTTTTGCAAAGCATGGATATTAATAAGGGTGATTAGTAATCATGACGTGTGAATAATAAGGGGATGGTTAATTGTCCTGGTTATGATGAACAGCAGTCACTGGGAGACGGTGAGGGAGTTGGGACCCCCCAACACACACATAGTCACATGTGAACTGTTCTTGGCTGCTGCTTATAAGTCCACAAAGCCAGCAATGTAAAGGGGTATCAGTATTTTTAAAAATGGAACCTAATAAGGCAGAATTTTAAAATTCATTTATAATTTCCTCCTATATAATATGAAAGCATATGTTCCCAGCAGAAAATTTAGAAAATACAGAAATACCAAGGAAGAAAACAAAAACCAGTATAAACACCTTGATGGATATATCTTCTTCGTCTTCTGTGTGTATATAAACATAAACTATTTTTCAAAATAGTACAAAACACAATTAGGATTATATTCTGCATGGTATTTGGTAACTTGATTTTTTTTTTTAACTTACAAACATTCATGTGTACTTCTCCATGGGATTATCTTTGAGAATATGATCTTTGTTTTATGAGGGGAACAATATTTTGGGCAAGGAGGAGCCCATTCAAAAAGAAGTGCATCCTTTCCTGTCTCCTCTGGGTGGAGAGGTGGGGGATCATCTTTAGGACTATGGGAGGGAAGTACCATGGGGCAGGCTAGCTCAGTGGACCCCTGTGGATCAGGAAATGGGCAAGGAAGGGGGCAGTGCAGTTTCAGACCCTGAGCTTGGAGGAGGAAAGTACCCTCTGAAAACATACAGTTTTTTTTTTTCATACTCAGTTGAAAATAGACAATAGCCAGATCCTTCATTGGGCAGAACTAGGGCCCAGTGCCAATGTTAGTACATGGTCTTGCAGAAATCCTGAGCCTCAGTTTTTCTATCTGAATGTAGAAGAAACAGTGCCTACCTCTGGCCCACCTCCTGGAGGTCTTTCATCAAGGACTGAGACATGACTCCCCTTAAGAATTTGAAGATCATTGAGCCTGGAGCTCCCATGAAAGGGAAGGAAAGCCAATCTCTGGGTTCTAGGGAGGGGACATCTGCGAGAAGGTGCATCCTCTTTAGGGGGCTGACTTTCCTCATGTAGGTTGTGGAGCTGCACTTGGCAGGGTCTGGTATCCTTAGAGCTTCCAGTTCTGAACTCCAACTTCCTCTAATAAGCCACATTGGGCCTTGCTATAGGGAGCTTCCAGACACCTGGCTTGTTCCAGGGTGAGGGAGGATCAATAATGCTGCTGCTTCAGGGGTCCTGTTCTTGAGAAGAAGCTCACAGGTGGAGCCACAGACTGTCTGTCCCATGGTTGGACCACTGTGGAAAGAGCATTTTTCTGGTTTGACCGAAATGAGGGATTGTTATTTCACCCTTCCTAAAAATGGGAAAGTGCATGACAATGATTGTTGGCCTGACCTCAAGGGCTTTCCCACTGACACCATTCTGCTCAGCTCCACAGAGCTCTGAGGCATCTACCTCTACCTCTGCATTGCTTCGCACCCACCTCCCCAGCATTTGTGGACTGAATGAGAGGGATGCCATAGGACCACTCCTATACATACTTGGCACTTTGTTATTATTCCTATGCAATTGTCATTCATTATTCATCCACCTTATGAATGAGATTTATCCACTATTTCATGAATAGCATTCCCACTACCTGCTGGCTCTGTGGCCACCCCAAGGTGCTTCACCTCTTAGTCCTCAATGTCCTCATCTGTAAAATAAGGCTACTATAATGGTACCTATCTTGTAATATTGATGGCAGGAATAAAATGAAATAGTAAATGTATATCATCATCACTGCTACTTCTGTCCTGTGTCAGGCACTGTGGATAAAGAGGTGACTAAGATGCTGGCTCAGTTGGTAGGGCATGCGACTCTTGATCCCTGGGTTGTGAGTTCAAGCCCTACGTTGGGTGTAAAAGATTACTTTAAGAAAAGAATCTCAGAGAGAGAGAGACAGATGACTAAGAGGCCTAAAACACCAATCCTGCTCTCAGGGAGCACAAAATCAGCTGCAGAAGAGCCCTCAGGTCTGGGAACACAAAGAAGAGTGCCTCCTTCCAGGTGAGTAGGATTTTGACAGGCAGCCCCCATCCCCACCCTGTGCTTGCTCCCAGCTATGGCTCCCCAGGACCCCACCCAGTGTGCAGCTTTCTCCAGTCTTTAAAAAGCTAAGCCAGCCCCTCCCCCAGTTCCCCTCTGCTGGCAGCAGCGTGGAGGCTGTTTGGAGAGGTGACAAAAAATTAAAATTAAAGCTAAATTAAAAAGAAGATTCCCATTTCCTCTCCCCATCGCACTTTCCACCTTAATTTTATCGCATCTTCCTTCTCGTTTTATTGACTTTTAGAAGTATTGCCACAAGATTTAGTGTGGAGCAGGAGGGGAGGTAATAAATGTGTACTCCTCTAGCCTCCAATTAATGCTGCCAGGGGGTGGGGCCTGGGGGAGAAGAAAGGGGTTGCCTCTGGGTGTGAAGCCCCTAGGGACAAGGAAAATCCAAGACCACAGAGGTAGGGGAGAAACACCCCCCTAAGGTGGGGACAGTTGTTGCTTTGGGCTTTTGTCCCCTCCCTGGGCCCGTTTCCTGGTGACCTAGAGAATCAGTCGGAACTGTTCTAATCCGTGCAGGAAACAGAAATCAGAATTTACAGTCTCCCTGGGCTGGCTTTACAAACAACTCCAGAAGTCTCCCCTCCCTCAAACTCCACCCATATTTCCTAGGACGAAGATTCCCCACCCACCAAACAGATCTTTATTTAATTTAATTTTATTTCATGCTCTGTTGCTGCAAGGCAGTTTTTCCTCTCCTTTCTCCACCCTCCCTTCTTTCTTCCTCTATTTTTTTTGCTGCCCCCCCCATCACTAATATCATTTTTCACCCACCCACAGCGACGCAGCGTATTTTCTTCTGCCCTTAATGGCCCCGGTTTCCCCTCAGTATTTAAGCGGAACAAGACAGAGGTAAGTGGCAAATAAACAGCGGTTCCTATTTACGCTGGCAATTTCTGTTGATCGTGGAGAGGCTGCCTTGAAATTAACTCTGCGGCTGTCTGCTGCGGAGGAATGTCTGCCACGCACTGAGGGCCACCGGCTCCCTGCCATCCATTACAGCCCCTCCCGGTTATCCGCCTGGGTTACAATGGAGTGAATGGAGTGGGTGGGTGGGTGCGGTCAGCTGGTGCCCCAAGGTGTTCTTTTTTTTAAAAACAGGCCCCTTCACCTTCTTGGCCTTGGCCTTTCACCTCTAGAGACCGTGGTTGTCCCAGTGTGGTCTTGGCCAGCAGTATCAGCGTCCTTCACCAGGGAACTTGGTAGGAATTCAAATTCTCCGACCATCATGTCCCAGAAAACTCTGGGGGTAGCATCCAGCAATCTGTTATATTTTTTTTTAACTTTATTGAGGTATAATTCACATACCATAAAGTTTACCTGTTTTAAGCATACTGTTCGATGACTTTTTAATAAGTTTATTGAGTTAGGCAACAATCCTCTGAACCCAGTTGTAGAACATTTCTATAACCCCACTAAAATCCCTAGTGTCTGTTTACAGTTAATCCCTTACCCACCCCAGCCCTAGGCAACCACTAATCTACTTTGTGTCTCCATAGATTTGTTCTGGAGGATCTTTTGAATCTGGCTTCTTTTACTTAGCATAATGTTTTGTTAATTGTTAACAGCTTTATTGAGATATAATCCACATTACCATACAACGAATCCATTTAAAGTGTACAATTCAATGGCTTTTTAGTATTCACAGTTGTGCAACCATCACCACTATCAATTTTAGAACATTTTCATTACCCCAAAAAAAAGCCCCATACTCCTTAGTTGTCACCTCCAAATCCCCCCATCCCTTCGCCCAAGGCAATCGGTAATCTACTTTCTGTTTCTAATACATTTGTCTATTTTGGATATTTTATATAAATAGAATCATATAAAACGTGGTCCTTTGTGACTGGCTTCTTTTACCTAGCATAATGTTTTCAAGGTTCATCCACATTGTAGCAGGTGCCAGTACCTTTGTCCTTTTTATTGCAAATAGCATTCCAATGCATGAATAGGCCACATTTTGTTTATCCATTCACCACTTCATGGACTTTTGGGTTGTTTCCAGTTTTTGGCTTTCATAACAATGCTGTGAAAATTCAGTACATAAAATCCGGTACGCGTGAACATAAGAAATCTGTATTTTAATCTGATCTTGCTGAACTTGAGAACCACTGCTCTAGGCCTCATCCCCCATCTCTCTTCTAGATCTTTCCTTAACTCTCCCATCTTCCAACATCAAGTGCCCTCCTTCCAGTGGTTTCCTTCTTTCATCCCCTGAACAAACATTCATATAGCACTTACTGTGTGCCCGGTTTAGGTTAGGGTGGGCTGGTGGCTAAAGGAGCAGAGAGTATTGGTCATTCCCAACTTCCTGAAGAGCAGGCTTGGGACTCCTGGACAGTCACTTAGTGAGAAGCCCCTCCAGCACCCCAGCTCTGTCCATCCACCCCTATCCCTTTCACAGCTCCTCAGATAAGTCAAGCAGACCTACAGGCCCAGTGACTGTGGAGTGTCACACACACAGGCTAATCTACTGGCAGAAGTGACTGTGTATATTTCCTTAACCTCTGCTGCCTCAGTGTTCTCAGCTGGTAAAGTGGGTGTGCTAGTGCTGACCGGCAGGAATGCCTGGGTCATCACGGATTCGTGTGCAGATTCTGACTACTGCTCCGGACCCTCAACCCCACTTTTCCACTGAAAGTAGGTCACTGGGTCGACTTCAAACCCCTCCCGTTCCTACGTCCTGCCTTGTCACCTACTCCTAGTCCTTGAGCCCCCCCCCCGCCCCCCTCCCCCGCCTCTCCCCAGCCTTCCTTCCCCGGAGCACACTGCCACCTCCTCCCCTCTCCCTACCGCAGCCCCCTCCAGTACTGCCCTGTTCCCCGCCACTGCGCCAGAAGGCTCCAGGCTCTCCTTCCCCCTCTCACCAGGAGTGAAGCCCTGCCTGGGCGCCTGAGGCCTTGAGCTACCTTCAGAAACCTTTGAAAACGCAAGGTCTTTTGGAGCCACCGGGTCCAATCCAGACCATGCCCGCGCGGAATGCTTCTCAGCCTGGGGGAGGGGGTGGGGGGGTGGCTTGTGTACCTCCACTCCCCGGTGTTTCGGGAGCCCCTGCTCGATGCCCCGAAGCCCGCCCCGAATGTGAGGGTGTCCCGTTCTCTCTGCCAGGTGTGAAAGCAGCCCGCGGGCCGCCCGCCGCCCGCCGGGGACGGCGTCTCCATCAACCCGCTCCGCTACCTGGGGGCCTTCGCTCTCGCCCCGAGCCCCTCGGTTTCGGTCTGTCCCCTTCTTCGACCCCTCTCGGGGAACGCTCCTTTTCCTTCCAGGCACTCCCGGGCGGCGAGCGGAGCGCGCGCGGCCGCACCTCCCGCCCGGCGGTAAAGCTCCTCATTAGCGTGTTTGTTTTTATTGGACGCACAATCGCCGTAATGGGCGCCGGGCGCGCTCTCTAATTACAGCTATGAATATTCATAGCGGGGGGGGTGCTCCGGGCAGGGGGAAGCCGGGGCGGGGGCGGGGGCCGGGGGTGGGCCGCGCACCCGGCCTGGGCGCCCGGAGAGGCGGGTGGGGTCGGGTGGGGGGAGGCGTTGGTCTCTGGGGGCCCGGAGCGCCGCGCTGGGTTCCGCGCAGGGTGGGTGGGATCACCGCCCCGGCCTGGGTCAGGCGTTCCCCGGAGCCCTCAAACCGAAGCGCCAACTTCCTCCCGCGCTTTTTTTTTTCTTTTAATTTTTCATTTCCTTTCACCTTGGCTGCTTGGCATGGGTGATTTGGGATCTAGAGATGGTCCCACCGCACAGTGCGAACTCTAGCGCTTCCTACTTCCCTGGCCTCCGCCTTGGTCTTCTTGGAGGGCTCTCTCATTTTGGCTGGGCTCGGTAAAGGGGAGCGGGTGCCTTGTGAGTTAAGAGATTTAGTCACTTGTGGAATGACTTTATTTTATAGCGACTTCCTCCCCGACTGAGTGATGTTGCATGCATTGGTTGTATTTATAACTTAATAGCTTTTCTCAATTTTATTATACTTTTTATGATACTTGTGGCTTTATGGGACTTCATAATTTTTCTCAGATTCATTAAATTCAGCTGAGGGTGGAGCTAATGACAGGAGCAGGTACCGGATTACAAGATGGCAGGCTAGCAGGTAGGGTGCCGCCCTCCCCAGGCATTCCGCCTTTGACTGACTGGTGGTGGTGATGGTGATGGGTCTCTGAGGTGATCTTGGCTTCGTTTTCTCATGTGGGGCCTGGGGGTTCAAAGAGAGCCTGCCTGACAGAACCCTGTCCAGAGTTATCCCACCTTTGCTCATGGACTGCATCTGACTTGGGTCCTCTCATTCTCTCCAACAGAAATTCCCACAGCCAGAGACACTTCCAGCCCAGATGGCCAAACTTCCCATTTTACAAATGGGAAAACTGAGGCTTGGAGAGAGGCTGTTACAGAAGTAGGAACAGCAGACCCATGTCTCCTTAACTCCCAGCCCAGGCCTCTTTCTCCTGGTCTCTGCCGATTCAGCAGTGGCTTCAAATACTTTAGCTTAGCCTCCAATTTCCCTCCTCCCCCCAAATTGCATGTCCTGTTAAGAGCTTCAGAGGGAGAGTGCATTCATAATAGTTAACCATATGGAGCACATGCCTTCTGTCCTTCAATTTTCACAGCAGTCCTGCTAGAGTAGCTACTAGTATTTATTTCCATTTTACAGATGAGGCAGCAGAGGCACAATGAGATTAGAGCATTTGCTCAAGGCAATGCTGAGGTAAAGAGGGTCAAGTCTTCTGTACTTGGCAGTGATCACATCTATGCAGTCAAAGCTCAGATTATTTGCAAATTTTCTGGATGCCTTTTCTCTCCAGGAAATCTTTTTGTTAGGAGGAGGTGGGTAGGAAGAGCAAATAGTCTGGAGGACAATCAGAGTGAGAGCTCTTAATTCCTGAGCTGTGATCTTGGTTGAGG
This sequence comes from Panthera uncia, assembly GCF_023721935.1. Taxonomy (NCBI): domain Eukaryota; kingdom Metazoa; phylum Chordata; class Mammalia; order Carnivora; family Felidae; genus Panthera; species Panthera uncia. Next base: position 35,173,474 of record NC_064814.1, read on the forward strand.
AAGAGGTGGGTCAGCTGTGGGTGGAAATGATGGTGGGTGGCAGTGCCATAGACTCTCTGTCTCTGTCACCCTGGGAAACCTCTGGCATCTAGGAGGGTAGCAGCTCCTCTTACATGGATGACTTTAATTGAGTTCTAGTCCCCTGTCCGACTCAGAGTCTCCCAGGGGCCTGTAAGCCTCTTCTATTTCTGAGGCTCCAATGCATTAAAAAATGAAGAAATACCAAACATGGTTGCAAAAGTGTCATCTGATTTACATTCCACAAGTTAACACTTTTAACTCACAAAAAGACGATGCATGTAAGTGTGCCTCTCACAAAGTCATTTCATGACTGAGAAAATTATGAAGATAAGATAAGCTCCATGACAGCAGGCTTTCTGTGCCTTGGTTTGTTCCCGGCCCTAGCTCCAGCACGTCGAGCAGTAAGTATATGGCACACAGTAAGAGCTCCAGCATCTTTGCTGCTCTTCTGATGCATGAATGATGCACTCCTGGCAGTGCAGGCCAGGTGAGACTCCAGGTTAACACCGGAAGAGAAACACCGTCTTCTTTCAGCTCTGTTGGGGAGTCCCTGTGGCTGTCAACATAACCCCATTTGGAGATCATGACAAAGGTGTAAGTTGAGACCTGCGGTGGCTATGGGACCAGAGCACAGTGGCCATCCTGCTCTGTTCCCTCCCTGCCTCTTGTCCCTCATCGGCTTTAGTGCTGCCACACTTCTTTCCTTCCCTGCTCTTCTCAGGATCTGCCTCCCTCAGGGAGTCTTCCTGGGCTGACCTTGCCAACCCATTTCCTCATGGTCGGGTTGCTCAGACCATGTCAGTCAGAGGCTCTGGACCCTTGAACTATGGACCTTGGTGGGGGAAGGAGCCCTGGAGTTCTTGCAAAGGGGTCTGCTGATTTCCACTTGTGCCTACTATTGCTGCCAACAGATTCTCTCTTGTTTATGTCTGTGTTTTAACTTTTTTCCCCAAGAATGTGGTGATGAGTATAATTAAAATTCCTTTAAAAGTGTGCCTGGATGGGGGCGCCAGGGTGGCTCAGTCAGTTAAGCATCCGACTGTTGATTTTGGATCAGGTCATGATCTCACGGTTCATAGGTTCAAGTTCATTGGGCTCTGCACTGACAGCACAGAGTCTGCTTGGGATTCTCTTTCTCTCTCTCTTTGCCCCTCCCCCACTCACACTCTATCTCTCTCTCTCTCTCAAAATAAAAAAAATAAACATTAAAAAAAAAGTGTGCCTGTATTTATTATAGCTTTGGGCCATTAGGCACTTCTTCAACTTACGGTATTTAGAGGTAGAGCCTCTAGTGTGCTTGTGAGCGCATGGGTGGTGGGGTGGTGAGTAACTTTTGGATGCTAAGAAGATCGTAGGAATCTGGAGAAGTGGACAGTCCTGTTTCAGAGGATGCTATCTTGTTCTGTTCACAACCCGTCTGGCTCACCCCTCATGGGGCATGGCCATGTTGTGATGTGCATATACTTAGAAAGTGTGTTCAGTTTCTTGGATGAAACTGGCAGGAATAAGCCCCTGGGGAGAGCAGTGGTAGAAAGGGTGTGGAGTCAGGGGGCCTGGGTTTGTATTCTTGCTCTACCTGTTAACTAGTGAGTCATCTTGAGCCAAATCACAGCCTCTCCAAGCTTTGGTTTCTTCATGTAAAATGAGTGGAAGAAAACCCAGCTCACTCAAGGGGTGGTGATGACCGGGAAAAATCTTATAAATTATAAAGTGCCAAATTAGCTATCATGTGGTAACCATCACCCTTTGAATTCTTTACATGCATGCCAGGGGCACTCCGCAAGTCTGCTGGATGAAATAAGAGACACAGAACAACCAGCCAAATGGAAAATGAACTGGAGTCTGTCCCTCCCCCCTGCCCACCCCAGCTCCCACCTTGAAGCTCCCATGGCTTGAGCGAGAGCTGTGCCCCAAGCCCAACCCTGCTCGGTGCCTCCATTACAGACCTCGGGTACATGGCCCTCAAGATGCATTTGTAATTTTTATTGTTATATCTTTTAATTTTATTTTGCTCTCCCTGCTGTCTTGAGCAGGGGAGATAGGGAGCTGGTATTTATGGCTGCTCCCGCGACCTACCTCTTAGAATGTATGTATCAGTTAATTTAATCTCCCCTAGTCTTATTTAAACTGTTTTCCTGATTCACTCTCTTCATTCTCCATCCACAACCCCTCCTCCCCTCTCATCCCAGCCTCTTTGCTGTGGCTGTTTCTGGGCTCTGTCCCTTTCCCCCTCCTCTTCCCCCTTCCCCTTCCCCCTCCCCCTTCTCCTCCTTCCCCCTCCCCCTTCTCCTCCTCCCCCTCCCCCTCCTCTCCTCCTCCCCCTCTCCTCCCCTCCTCCCCCTCTCCTCCCCTCCTCCTCCTCCCCCTCCCCTTCTCCCCCTCCCCCTCCCCCTCCCCCTCCTCCTCCTCCTCCTCTCCTTCCCTTCCCCTCCCCTGCCTTTCTCCCATTGCATCCTTCTCTTCTCTCTCCTGCCTTGTCTCTGGCCTGGGCCTTTCCAGCCCTGGGTTCTGGAAGATGAAGAGGCCTCCTACACTGAGGTTGCTACAGTATTTTTCTGGTTTTTCTGTCTCGGTCTCTCCCTCTCTCTCTCTCTGCCCCGGTGCCTGATTGACATTTACAAATTACCCAGCTGAAAGTGTTCAATCCCTGACCCGCCTGTTTCTGTTCAGCAATGAGTGAGATTTGCAAGCATTTTGTCATATAATTACTGCAAATCCCTTGAAAATTTCCACAACAAGGCCAGATGAATGGTAATTTGGGGGCCTCCAGCCCCCAGTCGCCTTGCCAGACCACAACGGTCTGAGGCCAGAAATGCAAACCAGCCTGTCTATGTGTGTGTGTGTGTATGTATGTATGTAAGTATGTATGTATTGGGGGGGCTTGGGGGGGCTTACTGGTCATTTTGTTTATTTCCCCTAGAGATTACTGGGAAAAAACTTGAACGGTGCAGACATACACACTTCTCCACTTTCCTCCTTGTGGTGTACATGCTGTAAAATATTTGGATTGGGAGATTTATTTGCTTTACACGGGTGTATTTGTGCTGATTTTATTGTATTGACTGGGTGCATTTTTTCTGCGTTCCACTACAGTTTTATTGTGTGCCAGTCTCGGGCATACATCACCTGCATTGTTTTCTGCAAAAATTACGCCCCGTTTCACTGTGTCTTGATAGGACTTACTACATTAGTACCTAAGTGGGGAGATTTGCTGTTGCCATAGCTGTCTCACTGCCTCCTCCCCCCTTCATCTGGACAGCACCAGGCACTTTGGGCCAGAGACTTAGGCACCTGGGTTTCTGTGGCCACCCTTGTGGCCCTTGGACCTAGGGAGAGGGCTGGACGATGGAGGAGGTGATTGAATTGGCCAGAGGGTTATGTGGTCATGGGATTTAGGGTGGTAGAGGCCACACTGGGCAGTAGGATGAAGAGGGGATGAGGTCCTCAAAGAGGAGGGCCCTCTTAATTTGTCTGCTTTTTGCCAGCATTTGCTGGATTCATCTGTGGAGAGCATTCATGGGCCTTACATGGTATTTCCTGGGGATTAATGAGCGAAATGGAGACCACGAGTTTCACACTTAACATAGGCTGGGGTTTGGCTGATATCTTTTGGAATAGTTGTTCTCCCTATTTTACAGATGGGGAAACAGTAGCATGGAGAGACATGGTCACTTGCCCTAGATCACACACTTAGCGAATGGTGCGTGGAGATTGGAGCCCATGACTGCTTGATGCCAGGGTCTGCCAGGAGGAAGGAGGCATGTACTTGGGATGGTGATTTAAGGCAGGGATGCTTCAGGCTGGAAAGGGTCTTATAAACCATCTAAGCTACCTCCTTTAAAGATGGGGAAACTGAGGCCTGGGGAGGTCACCAACTTTCCCAAAGCCAAGCAGTCTGTTGGTGATTAAATGGAGGAGCCTTATTTTCCTTCTTCTCCTGGGACTGTTTATAGGTCTGGGGTCTGACTTTTGGGTGTCTGTCTGGCCTGCCTGGCCCCTCCATTGTCTGAGTGTGAGTGTGTGTGTGTGTGTGTGTGTGTGTGTGTGCATGTCAGGCAGAGGGCAGGAGGAGCATACTATAGTCTGATTCAGTAGGTGAAATGGGTCACTGAGGTGGACCTAGGCCCCCTGCTATTCCCCAGCATGGCAGTGGACTTGACCCGTAGCCTCTCCTCTTGGTTTCTCTACTCCATTCCTGAAGCCACCTCCTACAGAGGAGTGTAGTAAAACAGACAGTGTTTTAGGGGTGCTCATGGATACATTTGGGTCGGACTTGTTCCTAGGATTTTCACAGATGTCTTCTCATTTACACCCTCTAATCTTGGTGGTCAGTAAGTACAAAGGAAATGCAAAGGATTGATTTCAAAATCTCAGCCCCTCCCCCCACCCCATACCACTTAAAAAGAAAACAACAAAGATTATACAATCAAATTAAAAGAAAATATGTCTTCTAATAAACTGTATTTCCTCATGGTAAAGTCCCATTTTTGAGGCAAGGTTGTAATATCATATCTAGAAATGTTTTCCTTTGGGTATGAGCCATCTCTTCCAATTAATTGTTTCCACCATTATATCAGGAGCTTGTAAGAACAGCTTCACCTCCAGGAGGGTCCTTTGGAAGGAAGCTGCTGAACGGCAGCTTGTGTGAGGGTGGGAGACAAGCTTGGGGCTTGTCTGAGGGTGGGAGTCTGGCTCCGGGGACAGCCCTTAGAGATGCTCTTGACACAGGGCCTCCTGCAGGTGAGGCTATGGAGGCCTCTGCTCCTCAACCCGTAGGCAGTGGCACATGCCCTGCCCTCCTGCACATATGCCTACGCATGTGACCTAGCCCCATGTGCCTAGACATGCTCATACCCACAAACATCACAAACATGTAGGCAGACCAATGCCAGTTTTAGGTACTGACTCAATTATGTGAACAAATGCATGCAGACTCTTGCACGTAGTGGGCACTGCTTGCACATGTGGGTTTATATGTGTGTGTGTGTGTGTATACACATATAAGATATATATCTTTCCATCAAGTCGAAGTCAGCCCATGGCTTTGGAGTCAAGAGACCAGGTTCTAGCTTTCTTCTATCAGCTGTGACTCTCTGTGACCTAATGCAATTCTTTTTCCTCTCTGGGCTCAGTTCTCTCTCAGTAGAGAATTTACTAGTCCCAACTCCCTGTGAACCCTCCTCTCTTCCGGGTTGTTTGCTTATCTCTTGCTCAGGGTTTCTCAGAAGGAGGCAGGAGTTGTCTCTTCCCCTTCCTGACCTCAAGCCCCTGAAATTTGAGTTTGGCTGGGTAGCTGTAAGGGGTCTCCTGGGTGTCCCCACTCCAGTCCTGAACCTCCTTTCTCTGTGGATCTTCATACAGAGGAATGGTAAATATGGCTCATCCCATCAACTTGGAGCAGAATCAGCAAAAGCCCCAGAGGTGGCAGAAAAACAGACACAGGACAGAGGCCTGAGGCTCTGGAGGAGGCAGGGCCAGTCGGGACTGTTGGGATTCTCAGCCCAAGGGTTACTTGTGCTTCCCCCAGGGGGAGGTTCTTGCTCAGTTTCTCTTGACAATGCCAGGAATGGAAGTATGGAAGTTTTGGGGGGCAGGTATTGGCATTTGTGTACTAGATGGATTTATACAGCATCTCCTTCTTTACTCCCCCTAAATAACACCCTCAATGGTGTGGGGGAGGAAGGGGGAGAACAGGGTGGTAACCAGGGGCAACCCTCCTCTCCCTCCCTCATCCTGAGCTAGTGCCCCTGAAGAGCTCTCCAGGGCCAGCGAATCACCCACATAATTATCCCTGGAGGTAATGGGCTTGGAGAGGTGGGGGTGGTGGGGGCGGGCTAGGGTGGGAGGGAGCTTGGGATGAGGGGTTTGTTGAGGCTGAGGGAGCAGAGCGATTTCCCCCTCCATGGGAGGTGGACAGGGACAGGATATGGGTGCTGGGCAGGTGTGGATCCCAGCTGCTAACCTCTCCATCCCCTACTCCATGTCTGCTTTTCCCATAAGAATCAGATTTGAGGGCCAAGTTTGTTTTGTTGTCTAGTTTGAAACCTGGTGTGTGTGTGTGTGTGTGTGTGTGTGTGTGTGAGAGAGAGAGAGAGAGAGAGAGAGAGAACAAAATAGAGGGTTGGGCCAAAATCAGCTACAAACATTTCAGGTTCTGCTTCTCTTGTTCAAACAGAAGTTCTTTCCTTGGAGAAAGTGTTGAGAGGGGGCAGTGTGGGGTCAGACTCATTCCCTTCCTGGATTTAGGAGGAAAACTATAATCAAGGCTTACAGCTTGTCACCCTCACCCCCATGACACATTTCTGTTTAGAGCTTAGAGGGTGTGTATGTGTGTATTTGTGTGAGACAGACAGACACACAAAGAGAGAAAGACAGGTAGTGAAGGGTTAAACTGAACAGGGCTTTCCAGGGTGCTGTGGAGGGGGTGATCTTTGAGGATAGAGCTAACTTCTGAGCACAGGCCCCAGATTACAAGGCGAGACTGAGACTGGGGAGCTGGGTCCAATGGCTGGTCTGTCAGCGTCTGGATGCTTCTCTGCCTCCCGCCAACCCATCCCAGCTCCAGCACAAATTTGCATTTAAATAGAGATTTTTTTTTTTTTTAAATGAGAAGGACCCAAGGGAGCCCCCAGACTATTAAGTTTTCTTCTGGGGGCTGTGTGGAGCCTTCTTCATTTGCCCCTCCACCCCAGTCTCCCACCCCTCCTCCCTGAACTGTCATATTATTGTGTGGCCATATATTCTGAGGGCCAGATGAGGCCCTGGCTCTGACAATCTAAGGGCACTTGTGGGGACAATGGGGCCGGTGCTCTTGGGAAGATAGAGAATGCATAGTGCTCGACCCCGATACCCCTTCCTCTTTGTCTGCTGAGGCCTGAGCACCCCATCCTTTAATCTTTCTCTACTGGCCCTGGGGGGTGGAGGGGTCTGGACTGGGGGTCCTGCCACTGGTTCTGGGCTGTAGGTGGTGGTGGCAGAATCCATGTTGCCATCATAACGGGCAAGGTGCATTAATTAGGAGGCCAGACCTGGTTTGAGTCCTGGCTCTGCCATTTCCATGCTGTGTAACCTTGTGTAAGTCACTCAACCTCTCTGAGCCTCAGTTTCCTCATCTTTAGAATGGGGATAATAATAGAAGCATCCTTAGGGGTGAATGTGCAGTTGGATGACCTAATGTGGTAACTGGTTCAGCCCGGTGCCTAGCACAGAGCGTGCCTCGGATGATCCGATTGAAGGCACTGGCTGGAGTGAGATTTCAAGGAACAAGTCTGACGCTGTACAGAAAGAGCAGGATTTGAAGTCGAGAAACCAGGGTTTCTTTTCCTGCAGCTCTAGTTATAAACTGTGAGGCTTTCCCTGCTATGGTTGAGATTTCCTCATCAGTAATTTGGAGATTCTGAGTTAAAACTCACCCGAAAGCGTTCTTGTAAATGTCAGGAGATAGGTACTGCCAGGGCTCAGAGCCCTAGACACCCAGTAGGTTCCCAGTAACAGTTACCTCTCCTCCACTTTCCCTTCCACAGGGTGGGCAAGATAGAAAGGTGTTCCAGGCCCTTGGGAAATGTTTGGGAGGATTAGGGCCAGGGCAGGCCCTCAGACATCTGAACCTCAAGGCAAGAGGCTGTGGGTGCCCCCTAGGGTGCCCGTCTCTGGAGCTTGGGGCTCAAAAGCCCCAGATGAGCCCTAGATGTTCCTCCCAGGGACAGCCCCTGTTGGGTGGTGACATGGCTTTGTGTGTTTAGGGGGGTCATGGGAAATGAGGAACTTGGGAGGGAAATCGAGGGAGAAAAGGTCAGCTTGAGCAGACTTCCCCCGCCCCCAGCTTCCATCACTAGTTCTGGGGGGAAGGAAATGAGACATGACAGGTCTCTGGCCACGTGGGATGGGCTGAGAAGGGACACAGGGTGGGCATGGCAGGGGAAGTGTGTGTGTATCACCTGTTAATCCTGATTTACCCCTCACCCCCAACCCCAGATGCTGGTGGGCCCAGATCAGTCATGGCATCTCAACTAGCAGAGTGACAGTGACAAGTTCTGTGATTAGAAAAGCCTCCAAGGATGATCCCCCCCCCCACAGGCTCCTCCTCTCCCTCTTCCTCTCCTTTCATTTTTTCTTTTCTTCCCTCCCTCTTTCTCTTCCTCCTTTTCCTCTGTCTCAGTTTCTATTTCCTTTCCTTTCTTTTTTTTTATTTGTAAGGAAATAATGTCTCACGGACAGAGCTGGAGAGCCCCTCTGTCAGCCTGGCCAGCTCAGAATGTGCCTCTGTAAGAATCCAGAAGAGGCGATCCTCTGAGGGGACCCAGCCCTGCGGGTACAGTGTGTGCTGGTTGAGGGTGCTTTCTGTGAACAAGGCAACCTCCCACCTGACAGACACAGCCTCATGCCAGACGATGGCTTGGCCAGAGAAGGGAAGGCTGGACTTTAGCCCATACTTGCCCCCTTGGGCAGTGAACAGCCTCCATCCAACCCCAGCCCCTCTCCCCCTCCCACTAGGGGCCACCTCTGTCCTCATGCAGTTGCACATCCTTCACACCCATGGTTTTCTATCTGCTCCCTTCTCTTCCTCCCTCTTTGGTTCCTTTCTCTTCTTTCACCTCCTTCTCTTCTCAGAGCTCATCTCTTCCCAGAACAAGTCTTACACTTGTCTTTTGAATGTCTGTGTGGCTTGGTGTGGCACATATAGTGTGTGTGTACATTGTTATCTCCTCTTGGGAGGAGTGTCTTCAAGTCTTTCTCTTAGGGCTTGGCATATAGTAGGTGCTCAAGATCGTGTGACTGGTGTGTGTGTCCATGCATGTCTCAGCTCTCTGGACCCCCAACCATTCCCTCACTTGAGCTTGTAGGAGAGAGGAGATTTGAAGGGGGCCCCACCAGGTTGAGGCCCTGTGACCTGCCATCACCCTCTCAGTCCCTTCCTGGCCTGTTAGCTCCTCCTCCAAGATACTCAGTCTTCCCCAGAGCCCCCGAGAAGTGCAAACTGAGGGCCAGTTTTGTGCTGCCTGCCTTGGCCTCCAGGTGGGTCTCCCTCTACTTCCCTCCCCGGGACCTCCCAAGGCCTCCCAGACCAGAGATGCTAGGGCAGGGGCAGGGGAGGGGGTGGAGAGGAGGGGGTGAGGGAGCCCAAGGAACCGGGGCAGGGGCTGGCGGCCCCTGGGACCCCTTTCCACAAGGACAGAGGCGGCACCAGCTGCTCCACAGAAGAAATATTCCCCAAAGTCAGAGTGGTCGTCTCGTATTTTAAGTGGCCCTTATTTATCACCGTCCTCCTGGGCTCCCTTTCGTGGCAAATGATGATAAAAGACAGCAGTGAGGGGGGTGCGGGGGGCTGTTCCCGGCTGGCCCTGCAGCTGTCGGAGGTGGCAGCACCAGAGGAGGTGCAGATGGGCACAGCGACACACACACATGCAGACACAGACACACGGTACCACACATGCCGACAGCGCGCGCGCGCACACACACACGCGCGCCCACGTGCAGTGACACGTATGCACACAAATTCAGCCACAACAATGACATGCCCATGAAAGCTGGACACACACACATGTACGCCCAGTGACACTCAGAGCTGTGAACATCTGGGCACACATATACCAATATGCACGTGCGGTGACAGACACACGCCAGCACATGCTCTTGTGACACACACATGTACACTGACCAAAATAAGCATTCGTACACATGCCCATCCTGGGTATTCACCCACTCCTCACACCCCCTGTGCAGATGTATTCTGAACCTTCCATGTGTCTCTGCGTGTGGGGGTGTGTGCCTTAGACGGCCTCCGCATGTGCACCCCCACTTTCTCTGCACGGCAGCCAGCAGACATGTGGACATACATGTAGTCTCACGTGTGGACATGCGCATGCACTCATAGTCCAAAAAAAAAAAAGAATGAACACCAAGTCTCACCTCACACCATGCACCGAAGGTAACTCAAAATGGAACATAGACCTAAATGCAAGATGGAAAAATAGGAAAACTTCCGGAAGAAAACATGGAAGAAGGCCTTGGCAAGCTTAGGGTATGCACAGCTTTCTTAGGTAGAACACAATGATAGCTGGAGATGTATAGTTTTAAGCATGAGCTTTGAAATCAGAAAACCTCTCATTGATTCCTGTTTTATTACGTAACAGGCCGCATCAACCTGGGTAAGTTAGTTACTTGCTTGCTCTGAGTCAGATGCCTAATGTATACTGAAGGTATTAATACTACCTACCTCTCCGGATGCCCACGAAGCCCAGGGAACTAATACAAGTGAAAATTAAAAGCCGTGACCTGCCACACAAAGGTTGGCTAAATAGAAAAAAATCGTTTTTGTGTGTTGTAATTATTCACACACATCTCCCTAGGTACAGCTCCTAATGGCAGTCCAGCACCCACACACCTTCCATCCCAGGTCAGGGGGTGGGGGTGGAGTGGGCGGGATGACCTTCCCCCCTACCTAGGGAAGTCCCTTTCATGTCCCACACCCTTCTCCACATTAGCCACCCAGTTGCCAATCAACCTCCCTCCCCAGCCTCAGCCCATTAGTACAGCTCCCTGGGGGAATCTATTTTTTAAAGGTTATTAGCAGATTATTGGTTCTTTATCAACCTCAGGGCCCCAATCTCCAATCTCCCAATGAAGCCATTGTCGCCTAATAAGATGCACTTGATGATCTCGGAGTGCAGGTAGTAGAGGGCCTGGTGGGGGTGGGGCAGCTGGAAGGAGGGAAGGGTTAACAGCACCGCCCCAGCCCCCCACCCCCTTGGTCCTCAAATAGCTGAACTACTGTATGTTGTAGTTTTCAACTGCAAATCATCTTTAATAGCAGACATCACGGGATGGCTCATTACATTAAGCTATTTTTCATGCTATCTGCTGTAATATCCTCTAATCCAATGCGTTTCAAATCACCTCGGGCTAAAATAAGAGACATAGCGATGTAATAGCCTAGTGTATTAGTGGGTTAATTGCCCTGTTGTACTCTTTCTAGTAGCTATCTCTGGAATGACTTCTATATTAATTGTAAATTGCTTAATACATTTAACTCCTTGCCATCGCCCCGTCCCCTAACGAAGGAGGCTACTACCCAGTTGCTTGATGGGAGGGTGTGTGTGCGTATTTTCTGGGTGCTCCTGTCCAACCCTGGCCCACCTCTGTCTTCTCAGCCTCAGCTGGCAGAGCAGCTTGGAACATACTTCCCAGACTAATGAGGGGAAAGGAATGAGACAGCATTTACTGAACACCTGCTATATGCCAGGCCTTGTGCTAGGCCCTTTCACCACATGCAGTCTCCTTGGAGCCTCATAAGCCCCTGAGCAGTGGCATCATTCTCTCCAGAGGTCATGTGACTTGTTCAAGGTCACAGGGCTGAGACCTGATGAAGGTGGATCTGTGCCCAGACTTGAGGGCTTCTAGGACTATAGTGCTCGGGAGTGGGATAGGACCCTAGTAGGGCTGTGAACACTAGGTCAGCTGTGGTCAGTAGGGTCCTGGGGAGGACTTTCTGATCTGGAGGAGAGACACACAGCCCTTAACTTGAGGGGGTCCTCTATTTGATGAGGGAGACAGAAGCCTCTATTCTGGGGACACAGTCCCTGTTCTTGGGAGCACCCAATCTGATGGGAGGGATACAATCTCTGCCCTGGGGGGTGGACTCTCCAGAATGATGAGGAAAGTAATTTCTGTCTCCAGGGGGAACCCACACTCAGGGAGGGGGGGTACCAGTCCCACTCATCCACACAGAGGAAGCAGAGATAAGGTACAAATGAATCTGGATCTGAGACAGAGTGAATGGTCACTGCAAATAGTGTGCTCAGAATGAGGGCAGAACTCAGCCCCTTGGTATACCCAGCACCTCAGATCCAGACCAGGGAGGGGGGCTGGGGGGATGCATGTGTCTCAGCTCAGTACCTTCTCTCCCTTCCAGCGCAGGTGTTCTCTTCACTTCCCTCTGAGCTGACCCCCTCTCAGGGCTGACTAGCGGGTGTGGGCACCTCAAGGCCACAGCAGGGGTGGAGACTTCCTCCTGACCCGGTTCTGGTTCTAGGTGCCAGCAACCCTCCCTCCCCCCTCCCCTTCTCCACAGGGGCCTCAGGTGTCTCTCCTGTATCCACGCCCCCTTGTCCTCTCTGGATGGAGGAACAGTGGAGACCCCTGAGGGGGAGGAAAGAGAAAGATCAGGGGGAGAAAAGGGTGAAGGAAGGGAGCAGGGCTAATGAAGCCATGTCAAAACAGTCACTGAGATGGGTTAAATGTTCACCTTTAGCAGATTAGCACTTTAAGGACACGCATACTTGCTGCCTTGTAAGTGACATTCACGAGGTAGTTACCGGAGCAAAACCTATTCACGTTGGGTGTACTCCAGGCATATGGCAGGGCAGAGGGACCCAAATGTAAAGTTGCTGTTGCACATTGAGCGCCTAACCCCGCAATCCCGGGTGTCCTTACAACCTCACTCTGGGCTGGAACCTAAACTTGAGGCTCTTGGTGAGTTTGGAGCGGGCACTGTGGCCGCCTGGTCCCGGAGATAGGTCTCTGGGACAACAAAAAGAGAGAATGAAAAGGAGGCAGGGGAAGGGGGGCGGGGAGGAAGGCAGGGGCGCAGCAGAGGGGGCCGCGAGCGTCCCCTCCTCTCGGGCCTTCCCGGCGGCGGCGGCGGGGGGCCGGCGGCGGCTTTGTTGGCGGCCGCTCGGGAGCAACCTTGAGCGCGGGCGCTGCGACAGTGATTTAGGTGCTGGCATTGGAGCGTGAAGGTAAATGGCCACATTTCACCGTCAGAAGGTGAGCCGGCGGCGCCCGCCCCTGCCCTTCCCCCAAGGCCCCGGCGGGGTGCGGGTGGGCGCTCCTCCCCTCCCTCCCTGGACCCGGGCCCCAATCCCCGGACTGGCGGAGGAGGACTCCCTGCCGCCCCAGCTCCTCCGCCCTAGCCCGCCTCGGTGGGAGGCTGAATGCGCTGGGAACGCCGAGGAGGGTCCTGCGGTACAGTCTCCTCGCCCGAGCTGCTCGGGGAGAGAGTTTTAGAAGGTTTACAGCGGAGGCACTTCGGGGCTGTCTGCTTCTGTCGGGGGAGGGGTGAGTGGGAGGCACCTCCTTGGTGCTGGTTGACGTGCAGGGCGCTCAAATACCCCATCTTAACTCCCCACGGGGGTCCCGAGGCAGGGCCTGCCTTCTGTCTACAGTGCAGATGTGGAAACTGAGGCTCAGAAGGTTAAGGGACTTGTTGAAGGCCACACAGCTGGGAAGGGGTGAGGAGGCTGGCGACGCAGGTCCGAGGGACTTCTGAGTCCGTGTTGAGCACTCTCTCCCCTGATTTATTGCCTTCAAGAACTCTGGGATCTGAAGGAGGGTGCAGGAAATGAGGCATCCCGCAAACCTCCTGCTGATTCCGGGTGTGGCTATAAAAATAACACATGTTCTTGATAGTTAAAAAAAAATCCAGAAATGTGGGTGTGATTAGGTAACCCTTCATTCTGACCACTCTACCCCTTCCTCCTTTTGACCCAACTTCCTTGCCTGAGTCCCCTGCCCCTCCTCCATGGTACTGCCCCTTGAACCTACCAATTCGGAGTCAAGCACATGTGAGTGCAATGCTGCGATGAGTAATTTAATTCATTTCGTTCCTTTGCTGAGAAAGAGGACCAAGCTGGGGCCTGTGTGCATTGCTTGAGTAGGGGCATGACATGGCAAGAGAGCCCCCAGCTCATCACTTTCCAGACTTGGGGCAGGGCTATAGAGTGAAAGGCAGAGTAGGAAGGAGGTGGGGGAAGAGTAAACCCAGGGCTCAAGGTCTTGGCCAAGGGCGACTTCTTGCACTGCCCACCTATGCAGAGGTCTCAAGCCAGTGGAAGGGAAACAGCTCCCTGGCTCCACATGGGGTGGCTTTTATTATTATTCATAGTAGCTGATTTTCACTGGGCCTCTACTGTGTGTTAGATATACCTTTCATCATCCCAGCAACCCTGTGTGAAGTGGCTATTGTTATCCCCATTTTGTAGATGAGAATACTGAGGCCCAGGGCCTGGCTCCTGGAAGCCCTCAGCAGACACAGCTCTTACTATTCTTGGCTTTTAAGTGTGTGAAGGCATCAGGATGGCACCACCTCACCTTTCAGCCTATTATTTCTGTACTCAGCTCTGAGCACCAGGGATCCAACTTCCTAGCTGGGGTTTCAAGGGACACCTCTCCCTCCCAACTTCTTCTTAATCAGCCTTTGTGCGTCCGTCAAAAATGGCCCTGGATCTGGGGAGATGCGTGTGGGAGCATGTGTGTGCGTGTAAACATGCCAGAGAGGGAGTGGGTAGCTCAAGAGATGTCGCTTGTCCTGTGAAGAAGTTCAGGCAGAGTGCAGGGATGGGTGTTCCAGAAAAGCCCTTCCCAGGACAGGGTCTGATCCTATGTCCTAGCTTCCACCAGAGTGGGGGGCTTCAGGACCCCCAACCCCACCAACCACCATTTCTGATCTGGGACAGTCACATGCATGGAGGTGGGCTGTGTTGGGCTAACCTTGTTTCCTTTCACTGGTCTTCACATTGGTGGCAAGACCAGGAGTCTGTTCTCTTTCTGGGTCCTCAGTTCTCTGCTGTGCCCACCCTGGTGCTTTGGTTTGCCCAGTGCCACGCTTGGTAGGGATCCAGACTGCAGCTGGTCCAACTCTGTCTTTTGAGAGATAAGGAGAGGGAGGCAAAGAAAAGGGAAGTGACTTGCACAAGGTCACACAGTGAGTTAGCGGCAGGCCTCCCCATGATGCTAGGGATGGCAGCCAGATGAGAATCTCATAGTTTTGGAGGGGTCTTAAGTATTGAGGGGTGCCCCTCCCTTCTCTTTCCTGGGGTGTTGTCAGCTTGAGCGCTGGCCACCCCCTCCACATCCCCACATACCAGGCAGAATTGTCTTAATGCAGCAAATTGTTCATATGCGTGTAAGCAAATATCTCCTGAAATTATCTCTTATCACCAAATAGCCTGCGATGCTCACCGGCTGGAGGGCTGGGGTTGTCTTTCAATCCACTGACGCTGGGGAGGGAGCAGGGGAGGGGGGCTGGCTGACACCAAAAATAAACCGGCGGAGCGGGGATGGTTGTCGCGAGGGGCAGAGCGAAGTTGTCAGGCGGCGAGAGCGTGTGAGGTGGCAGGACGATAATGTGGCATGACACTTCTGAAATGAGCGGCCCGTTGCCATGGTGAGCAGCCAGGAGGGACCGGCTCTCCCGAGGCTGAAATAAAACACGCTTTAAATGATGTTTGATTAGAATTTAGATCATGTAACCGAATACCTCAGTCCTTCTCTTCTCTGTGCTTTTTCTGCTTTTCTTCTCAGTTCTCCCTTTCTTCCCTCCATCCCCCCCTCCCTACCCCAGGGCAGACAGAGACACACACACACTCAGATGGGCTCACACCCACATACACGCACACACATGCAATGTGTACACACATGCACGCGCATGCCCTTCTCCTCCCCCTCTTCTCCCCAGTTGTTCCATGCCTTGTTTCAGAAAATCCAGCTCAGAGCAGAAGCCAAGGACCCCTTGCTGGGGTTGGGGGCAGGTCACAATACTGGTCTCAGGGTCATGGGTTTGAGTCTCTGCTCTTCCGCTCTAATAACAATGATACTGAAACAATTCAAATGGCCTGAGCCTCTTGTCTGTGCACCCCTTTATGCTCCACAAAGCTCTTCCAAATGCAAGCTCATATTTTATTCTCATCACAGCCCTTTGCCTAGTTATGGTCATACCCATTTTCTAGATGAGGAAGCTGAGGCTTGAAGAGGCCAAACGTCTTTTTGGGGATGTGAGTCCAGTGCTTCTGTAGGCTGCCCTTTAGGCTCTTCAGAGAAGCCTGTCTAGGAGGAAGGAAGCACAGCCAGCTCTCTGTCCTCTGGGCCGTCAAACTTTTACTTGTGCAATGCCTTTGGTATTGGTTCTTGCCTGTGTGAACCATCAACAGGATGAGCAGAGAGGCCCTGACCTGCTTCTAGAGGAATTTGTGATTTTCTGGCTATATGCCCCACTTTTTTGTTTGGCAACAGACTTGTATTATATTTGTAGTGGTTTTTCCAGGGCATGCTGCCCACAAGGGGCAGACAGCCAATCCTGAGGCTTGAGGGCACTGCTGCTGATTACCCAGAGTAGGTAACAGAGGCCAGGCTGGCATGTATGGACAGGGCAAGCAGGGGTGCTCCTCAGAACCCCCATTATCTTGCACCCCGGACCTTCTCTGAGGCTCTGGGGAGATAATCAGCTTCCTATTTCTGTGTCAAAGAGACATGGCTTGACCCAGTGTCCATTTTCCCTAGCAGACTAATATGTCCAGATTGTCTCTCATATCAGCCAGTCTGTCCATCCAGTCACTTAGCCATCACATACTTGTTGTACATCACCAGCCATCATACATCACATACATCACCAGCCAGGACTCTTACTGCACCTGGTTTCCACCCTCACAAATGTGGGGCTTTGTGGGCTAGGGGCAGGTATGTGGAGACAGACACCCAAACATACACAAGAGTGTGCGTGTGTATACACACACACACACACACACACACACACACACACACACAAAATCTCCTTCAGTGGGAAGTATGAAGTGTTCTGATGGAGGAAGGAGCAAAATGCTCTGGGAGACTCTCTGTGTCTGCTGGGGATCAAGGAAAGCTTCTCAGAAGAGGTAATATTTGAAAGAAAAGTAGGAGTTCTCTAAGTGGTCAGACAGGAAAGGGCAGCCCAGGAGGAGAGACCTTGATGTGCAGAGATTCACTCTTCCCCAGCAGGCTAGAAGCTCCCTGGAGGGATTGTGTCTCTTCCAGAAGACTCTAAGCTTTTGAAAGGTAGAGTCTAGGAGCCTCTGTACACTTCTCCCAGACTGGGAGGGAGGGTCTCCTGAGGGTAAGGTGGTATCTTCTATTTCTTTTGCTTACTGCTCCAAAGAAAAAGGCATTTATATTTTATTTAAAAAATTTTTTTCAGTTTATTTATTTCTGAGAGGGGAGAGGGGCAGAGAGAGAGGGGGACAGAGGATCTGAAGTAAGCTCTGAGCTGATCAGCAGAGAGCCCGAACCATGAGATCATGACCTCAGCAGAAGTCAGACACCTAACCAACTGAGCCACCCAGGTGCCCCCAGAAAAAGGCATTTATATCTTTGCATAGCCTGTTGGCTCTGCGAAAGCCAGGACCCTGCCTTATATGTATATGTATATGGCCTGCTCCTAGCCTACCTTTCTGGCCTTGGTGTCTCTCAACCTGTCCTGTTCCAGACCAGTCAATTCTTGGTGCCCTTTCTTTTCCACAGCTGTGCAGACTCAGAGTGCCCTCCAGGAGTGCTCTCGCTCATCCTCTAGCCACAAATTTACTCATCCTTTTTTTGGGGGGAGGGCTTAGCTCAAGTTTTCCCCACTTTGCAACACCCTTCCTCACCTGAAGGTATATGTCTTAGCTCGAACTGCCTTACAGAATATCATAAACTGGGTAGCTTGAACAACAGGAATTTATTTCTCACAGTTCTGGGAAATCCAAGGTCAAGGCACTAGCTGATTTGGTTCCCTGGTGAGTGCCCACTTCCCGGCTTGCAGAGGGCTGCCTTCTTGATGCAGTTTCACATGGTGGAGAGAGAGCTCTGGTATGCCTTTGCTGTCTTCAAATGGTATTAATCTCTTCATGGGGCCATACCCTCATGACCCCATTGAAGCCAATTACCTCCCCAAAGCGCCACCTCCAAATACCATCACACTGGGGATTAGGACTTCGACATATGGATTTTGGGTGGACACAGATTTTCAGCCCGCACAGCACGTATGTCTGTTATATGTAATTCAGATTCCCATGTTGTCTAGTTGTTTCAGGCATTTCTTCAACTTGACTGTAAGCTCCTCGAGGAGCAAACTGTAGATGGCAGTAATCGTGTGTTGACATACCTGATGGTAACAACTACCTATTACAGGACCAAAACAGAGTTTACCCCCAAGGATCCCCAGCCCTTACCCTTCCTCTGCCACCAACAGAGTTTCTGTGTTTGGGCCTCTTTGGGCCCCAGCTGCTCTGTCAGGGGTAGTGGGTTGGAAGGGAAATTTGAAAGAAGCCCAGAAATCTCAGATTAACTTCCTTCAGAAGAGGCAGAGCATCCCTCCTGGGTGAAGGGGTGGAAGAGGATAAAAGGCAGAGAGGAGAGCAAGGAAAGCGGGGCGCCTGCAGGGGCTGGGTTTGGTGAACACTAGGGGAGACCGAGGCACCATGGACCAGCTGTGGGAGGTGGTGGGCGGTGGAGGAAGAAGACTCCAGGGAGCACTACCTTGTTGTGGGATTCTGAATGCCCTTTGAGATGCTTGGTAAGAACTGGAGCTGCATTTCCATGTTGTGGTGGCGATGGACTGATGTTTCCCCTGAATGCAGCACCATGCAGAGCTGGCTGCAGGGCGGCCCAATGTTAGCTGCATTACGCTGTCTTTTGGGGACCACCTGCCCTGGGGCCAGGAGCTACATTTACCTGAATTGTTTCCAGTTCTCGTAGCAACACAGCAAGTTCAGTGGTAGGAAAGTCAGTTTACCAATGAGAAAACTGAAACACTGAGTTGGGGTGGGGAGAGAAGGGCTCTGGCCCGGACTTAGACCTTTAACCCTTGACCTCTAGCCCCAGAGCTCTAGCTTAGGCTGGGGCCACCATAGCCATTAAGCTCTGTTTTGTGGGAGATGTAGTAGGCTCATTAGGCTAGAAAATGATTATATCAGCTCCACTCTGTCCTAG
This sequence comes from Panthera uncia, assembly GCF_023721935.1. Lineage (NCBI taxonomy): Eukaryota > Metazoa > Chordata > Mammalia > Carnivora > Felidae > Panthera > Panthera uncia. The sequence goes on from NC_064814.1 coordinate 35,192,212, forward strand.
GGGTCAAAGGTGGGCCAGGCCCAGGTCTCTGTGGCCATCAGAGCCCAGATGACGTGTGTGATTTGTTAGCAGGGGAAAGCCCTCCTGTGAAGGCTGAAATGGAAAGGAATGGTGGGGGTGTTCTGGAAGATGTACAGAGAGAGGGGCTGGTAACTGGATTACTGATCATGAGGCCTTGTGCCCATGGGCAATCTCGACTGCACGGCCTGTGTATCAGCAAACTTCACCCGTTAGTGTGTGGGGCCCCTTTGGTGAGGGGAAACCTTACAACTAAGAATAACTTTATTTGGGGGTGAGAGCGAGGGCTTGGTTCAGCTCAGTATGGGAAAAATGGCCAGGGCTTGGAGGTCAGAAGATCTAGGTTCTAGGCCCCCAAATTTGACTGTAGGAGAGCTCCTAAATTTTGCCATCTGCCTCAGTTTCTCCACTGATAAGTTGTGGATGCAAGAACCCCTTTTGCTCACCTCAGAGGATGCCACAGAAGCGATGGTGATTTGAGAAGTCAAGTCCACTGTTCTCATGCGAGCTTGGTGGAGTTTGGGGTCACAGTAACTCTTTAGAGGACCAGCCCATCACAGCTCACCCTGGGCATTTACAGCCCCATCAGGGTGGGTGTCATTAATGAGATCTCCAAGGGACAGGAAGGGGACCAGGCATGGTTGGAATCTGGGGAAAGACAGAACTGGAAGAGGGGATCCTGGCTGACACAGGCTGTCATCCTGCTATTCAGGACCCTGTGGGAGAAAGAATTCTTTGTCACCCCCTCCCCCTCTATCAACTGACTTGGAACCCCATAGTGAACAGTAATAGTAAAAAAAGAAACAAAAAACCAGCAGTGTACCTTATTGAGGGCTTATCGTATGTCAATCACTATTCTAAGCACTTTACCTGGATTGGCCCATTTCTTCCTCAGAACAATCTTATGTAGAGGGTACTATTTGTAACCCCACTTTATGGATGCAGGAACCAGAGCAGTTAAATAACTTCCCCACAGTCAGAGCTTGTAAGTGGTGGAGTCATGACTCAGTCTTGGATGGTCCAGGGCATGTATGAGTTATGCTGTCAGGAAGTAATCCTGAATCCTTTATACCTCAGAGCATTGGCTTTTCAGCTGAAGGGATCTCATTTCCCCCCTACATGCTAACACGAAGAAGAGGTCCTTTCCTCTCTCCCAAACAGAAGACCCAGATTTGAGTTCCTTCTGGCTGCTTATGTGTTCTTGGGCAAGTTAGTCCTTCTGTAAAATGGGGAGAACAAACATGTGTTGAGTGTCTATTATGTGCTACATTTAATTTAAGCCTCACCACCTTTTGAGATTGGCATTATTTCCTCCAATTTATAGCTGGGGAAGTTGAGGCACAGAGGGATTAAGCAAATTACCAAGTCCACATGAAACAGACTGAAATTAAACTTTGTCTGACTCTGGAGCTTATGCTTTTTCTGCTTCTCTTCATTCCTCAAAGTGTGATCCACAAGGCCTCAATTCCGGGGGTTGTCTATAAGTGTTACGAGAAAGAAAGAAAAAAAGAAAGAAAGAAAGAAAGAAAGAAAGAAAGAAAGAAAGAGAAAGGAAAGGAAGAGAAGAGAAAAGGAAAGAAAAGGAAAGAAAAGAAAAGAAAAGAAAAGAAAAGGGTTCTATGATCAACTGTGTTTAGGGAAGGCTATTTTCTTTCTTTCATTCTTTCTTTGTTTTTTTAAGTAGGCTCCATGTCGGATGTGAGCCTTGAACTCACACCCCTGAGATCAAGAGTGGCATGCTCTGACCGACCGAGCCAGTAGGAAAGACAATTCCAAAAGTTAAGTAGATTCCTTGCTGCAAGACTTCTCAGAGACTTTATTATGCTGGTATGTATTGGGTAGTTCCAAGAGGAGAGCCTTGTTAGTATCGACTACTTTGCTGTGAAAATTTTTGTTGAGAAGAATCTTGGGGGAGAAATGTTCCCTGGAGTTCACTTTGGGAAATGCTATGCCTCACCCTGCTACTTCCCCAATAACAATAGTGCCAACAACAGCATTAACAGTAACACTATGAAAGAGGTCATCACTATCGTATTAGCTTTGTCTCAACTGCAATGATATTTTTCTGTCCATAATATTTTGGAGCTTCTTCAGAAAATGGCCCTTCTCGTTGTCCTTGCATCTAAGCACCCTACTTCCTTTCTTGAGCTCAGGCAGTTCAAGCCTGGGGGGCGCATTGATCTTTGTGCCTGCAGCTCTTCTCACCTCTAAGCCTTTGCCTGGGCTGTGCCTGTCCGTTGTCCTCCCTTCCTCTACATCCCTGCCTTGTTCATTCAGAAAACGAGAAAGGGAGAAAGGCGTGGAGAGGGAAGTGATATGGCCAGGGGCACGTGGTGAGACAGGGATCCTGCGTCTCCTGCCACTCTTCCGCAGCTCACCTCCACGGGAGGTGGAGGACCAAGCACAAGGCTGCTCTGGGTCTCTCTCTGTCCTGTGATACCTGGTTTCTGTTGTATACCATGGAAAGCCAAGGAAGGGCTTTCTTTTGGCGTACCATATTTATTTTTTCAAAAATAGGTGTGTTGAGGGGCGCCTTGGTGGCTCAGTTGGTTAAGCATCTGACTCTTGACTTCAGCTCAGGTCATGATCTCTCGGTCCGTCCCACATCAGCTCTGTGCTGACAGTGTGGAGCCTGCTTGGGATTCTCTCTCCCTCTCTTTCTGCCCCTCCCCCGCTTGCTTTGTCTCTCTCTCTCTCTCTCTCTCTCTCAAACTAAATTTAAAAAAAAACAAGACTTCTCCCTTACTTTAAAAAAAATTAGGTTTTATTGAGGTGTAATTTATATACCATGATATTCACCCATTATTATATTCATTTTTATTGTTATTTATTAATTTTTCTATGTTTACTTTTTTTTTAAATTTTTTTTTTAACGTTTATTTATTTTTGAGACAGAGAGAGACAGAGCATGAACGGGGGAGGGGCAGAGAGAGAGGAAGACACAGAATCGGAAGCAGGCTCCAGGCTCTGAGCCATCAGCCCAGAGCCTGACGCGGGGCTCGAACTCACGCGGGGCTCGAACTCACAGACTGCGAGATCGTGACCTGAGCTGAAGTCGGACGCTTAACCGACTGAGCCACCCGGGCGCCCCTCTATGTTTATTTTTTAGAGAGAGCACGTGTGTGTATGTGAGTGGGGGGTGGGGGGGGGAGAGAGAGTGAGAATCCCAATCAGGGAGCCCAATGCGGGGCTCGATCTCACGATCTCATGACCTCATGACTGAGATTATGACCTAAGCAGAAATCGAGTCTGCCGCTTAACTGACTAAGCCACTCAGGCGCCCCTCATATTCATTTTCAGATTGTTAATTAGAAAAATTTTTTACATAAGGAGCACAAATCAACACACTAAACACCTGTGCAATCACCAACCACCTCAGAAGCAGAACATTTCCAGTGTCCAGGACTTCCCACTGTTAGACATGCTCCCGACTTCTAATCCCACAGAGGTTTATTTTTCAAAACTCGCCAACCTTTTCTTTCCTGCTTTCCTTCCTTTTCCTCTTCCTTCCTTCTTCCCTCCCTCCTTCCCTTCCTGTCTCTCTCTCCTTCCTCTCCCCCTTCACTTCCTTCTTCCTTTCTTAGTGGAGCTACTTCCAAGTAGTTTATTTGAGGTTTAGAATAAGATGCACAGTAAGAGAGAATGTGAAAGCCTTCAACACGGTGCCTAGGGAGGCAGTGAGAGGTGGGATCAGGAGGAGAGAGGCCTGACCCCTAGATTGACCACTGACAGCCATGAGGCCTGGTGCCTGTGACTGAACCTCTCCAGGCCTCAGTTTCCTTCTCTGGGAAATGGGAATAATGACTGACTTCAAATGGTGCTGGGAAAATTACATAAGATATTTTTACCTTATGCCTAGGAAGTGTTCACAGGGCGCCTGCATGTAGGAAGTGTCAGTAAGGTTCTGCCACATAACTACATTTCTTATTAAGATGAGACTTTGTGGACATGAGGTCTGCTGCCATTATTGAGCACCTACTGTGTGTTAGGGCTTTGCCTCTCATCTGCACGGCAATCCTGCAAGGAGAGATTTTCTCCACTTTGCAGATGAGGAAATGAGGCCTGAAGAGGTAAATCCTGAAGACATAGATTTGGTAAGTGTTGGAGCTGGAGCTTGAACCCAAGGAGTTTGGCTGAGTGCCCGTGACCCTAACAACGGGGCCAGCCTTATATTCATGTCTCCTGGGCCACGGCCTTCCAAAGCCTCCTCAGGGCTGGTCTGTACCTGTGAGCTGAGTACCATCTTTTGCTGTGGAATCTTTTGTCCACAGGGTTGCCCCTCTTGACAGGCAGAGCAGTCCTCCGGGGGTCAGAGGTGGGGTTCCGGGGATAGGATGAGTTGCCCAGAGCAGAGTATTCAGGGGGCTGCTTGGTAGTGGAGGGTTCAGACTGCCCTGGATGTAGGTAGTGCTGGGGCATCCTGGAAGCATGACCTTCAGCTCAGGGAAGACTCAGCGTTCTGGGCAGGGGATGGCCCTGTGGGGTGGCCATATCTCACTAGCCTGGGGCATTGGGGAAGAGCAGCCCACACCCAGCAGCCTCTCCTTGTAGGGCCTCACAAGGTCAGGAGTGTGGAGGAGGGCCAGAAAGGCTGGGTACAGGGTGTGCGGGTGACTCCTTTAGGTGGGGTGGGACCAAGGTGCTGTGATTTGTCCGCCACCCCTGCTGAACACTCAGTAAACACTGGGTCACAGGTGAGATTCCTGCTATGTCCCTTCCAACGGAGGGAGGGCTGGCCGGTCAGGGTCTGTGTCCTCTCCATCAGATGAGTTCCCTAGGCTGGTCCTGGGGCCCTGAGGCCTCCTTCCCACCCAACTCCTAGAACTCATGTCCCCTGGTGTGGCATCCCCAGCTGGTGTGTCAGCCAGCCCCCAACTTCTCGGTGGGCCTGGTGGGAGTGCTGACATCGCCTGCCCTCTTGCTGGCCCTGACCGTCCCTGCCCTGACCTCTGGGTTCCCCGGGGCCAGCCTGGACATCTGTATCCATCTTGCCCCAAACTCTGGAGATTCTGACACATTTCCTTTCATTGCTTCCAGCCATGTTATTTAAAGTAATTAACCTTAATTTATAAATTTTTATATCAAACTGCCTTTTAACTTTTAGAACTGGCAGGAGCGGCCTTATCCCTGGGCTCCTAATAGTTCTCCATTTAATCAAAATTCATCCATCAGGTTCCAGTGTTAAATCATCTTTTAATTGGGAGTTACATTCTGGTTAATAGTTTTATAATTCGCCTCCTCTAATAGTTTTTACCACAGGGATCTCTACTCCATTTTTCCTCACTCTATTATTGCCGCACACGGTTCTGCGGGGACGGCTTAGCCGGGCCCCGCCTCTCTGGCCTCTGCTGGCCGCCTCTTTTGTTCTTGGTGGTCTCATTAATTCCCGAGAAGAGTTCTCTTGCCTTCTCATTACGAGGGCACAACTGCTCTCCTCGAGAGGTGCAGCTCTCTCACTGCTGTAGCTCTTGGAGCTGTGGCCCCCGCTGCCTCACTCCAAGAGAAAGCCAGAGAGACGCAGAACCGGACAGTGGGAGACAGAGACAGAAAGTCTGGGAATACCACAGAGAGACAATATGGAGAGGAAGGAGGGTTCTGGAGGCCGGCAGGTCAGGCCCACAGCAGACAGGCAGTTGATGGAGGAGAGACTAGCAAAGGAGTTTGCAAATGGACGCGGCCCCCCTGCACTGGCTCTTTCCTGGCTCCTGCCCACCTCCTCTCAGCCATGCCCCCTTCCATCTGGGAGTCATGATGGAAGAAGGAAAGTGGCTCTGCCTGAGACCCCAGAGTGGCTGGGGCTGTGGGATTCCTGAAGGCAGGCATGGAAGTCCAGGGCCACTCCCCATTCCTTTCTGGGCTGTTTCTATTGCTGCTCCTTGAAAATATTCGCAGAGAAGCCACCAGGCCTGCTGCTAGGAGGGCAGGCGGGAAAGGGGGAAAGGGCACAGAGACCACACAATGGGGTGGGAGTAGAATCAAGGAGGAGGGGAGTCTAGAGCAAGAAAAGAAAGGAGATAAAAGAGAAAGAGGGGAGAGAAAAGGAAAGAAAGGAGGACAGACAGACAGAGCAGGGGTGTGGAGAAGGTAGACTGCGGTGCTCCTGTCAGGGATCCCTGGACTGCAAGCAGACATAGCTGGTGGGCAAATGCACATACACAGTGTGCACACACACGTGCCCTGCAAACCCACATACTTGTAACAGGCCTGAAACAGACCTAGAAGACACTAGTGAGGGGCACTGCTGGGCTGGGGGCCAGGCTGGGGCCTGTGGGTGGGGGTCTCTGAGAAGGTCTGTTGGGAGAGGGTGGCCAGAAAGGGTGAGGGAGGGGTGAGGGAGAGCTGGAAGCTGGGTACCCAGGGCCCAGGCTGAGGCCACAGATGTGGGTTTCCCTGGGGAGGAGACTTGGAGGCTGGTTCAACCATGAAGTCATGTCCTACTGAGTGTCTCTCCCCAAGCCCCTCCAGTTAGTGACTTTCCATCTCAGTGGGTCTCAGCCCTGACTGCATGCTGGAGTCACCCAGGGAGTGTTTAAAATCCCAGTGTCCCGGCCCCACCTCCCACACTGTGTTGGTTTTAAAATATTTCCACAACAGGGCGGCTGAGTGGCTCAGTCGGTTAAGTGTCTGATTCTTGAGGTCATGATCTCACGGTTTGTGAGTTTGAGCCCCACATCAGGCTCTGTGCTGACAGCGCGGAGCCTGTTTGGCATTCTCTCTCTGCCCCTACCCAACTCATGCTCTCTCTCTCTCTCTCTCTCTCTCTCAAAATAAAAAAACTTTAAAAAAATTTAAAATATTTTCACAATTCCTTTGCTACTTCTCCCATCTAAAGATGAAATCAACCTAGAATGTGGGCTCCTTCTAAGAAACAAAAAAAGCAGAAGTGACAGTGTGCTTCAGGAGTTAGGGCATAAAAAGCACTGCAGTTTTCTCTTTGCCCTCCTTTGAATCACTCACTCAGAGAGAAGCCAGCTGCCATGTCACAGGGATGTGTAAGCAGCCCTATGGAGAGGCCCATGTGGCAAGAAACTGAAGCCTTCTGCTGCCAGCCAGGGGAGTGAGCCATCTCGAAAGCGGATCATCCAGCCACAGGCAAGCCTTCAGATGCCTGCAGCCCCTGTGGCCATCTAAACTACAACCTTGCGAGAGATCCTGAGTCGGGACCACCTGGCCAGCTGCTCCCTCAAAATGCATGTGAGAGAAGAAACGTTGTTTCAAGGGGCTACATTTGGTGTGGAGGGAGGGGGGATTTGTTATGCAGCAATAGGCAACTAATACACGCTCACTCCTTCAGCTTCCCTGGCGGTGGGGCTGGACCCTGGTGTGTTTAAAATCTCCCCAGGTACCCCAGTGTGCACCCAGAGCTGAGAACCACTGCCCTAAGACCTGTGTGTGTTTCTGAGAGTGTATGTGCTGGCTGTGTGCACATGCCATGTGCATGTGTATGGGGGAGGCATTGTGTTACACACATTTGTCAGGATGTATAAGGGCCAGCACCCCTCCAGGGTGACCCCCTCTCAAAGTGAGTCAGTGCATGTGCCCCAGGTACCTGTGTCAGAGCCTGGCTCAAGAAGGTCTGGGGCATGGAAAGAGCCTTAGAGGTCTTGTGGCCAGACCCATATGGGTCATTCACCGCTTCCTCTCTGTGAACCTTTGCTGAACCTCAGTTTCCCCATTTGGGGAATGGGAACATATAGATCACCATTCTGCCCAGTCCTTGGAGGAGGCACTATTTGTGCTGGCTGTATGCCTCCTGGCCTTGAATTGGCAATATTTTGGTAGCACCAGGACTTTTGCTGTAATGGTTCTTGGTGTAATGAAATCTGACCTGCAGCCACACAGACATAAAATCAATCCAATGTGAGGCTTCTCTGTAGGGCTGGACCTGAAGGGGGAACATTCCTAAGAGGGGGACAATTTTAGTCATGGCTGCTTTAGGCTTTGGGATCTGAGACTAACAGTCTTGACCTCCTAAATGCCAACTGGCTCCAATCGGCAGGATGAGGAGCTGGTCTTCACGTGCCAGAGAGTGAAGATGTTGCTTCTGAAGCAGGAAGCAGAATAGTTTATTTCTTTTCAGCCGAGGTAGGCTGGCAGTTCCAGCTGAGTCTAGACCTCCCCTGGCTTTGTGTCCTTGGCTGAGCTTCTTACCCTTGCTAGGCTTCCGTTTTCTCATCTTTGAAGTGTGGAGGAGCAATACTCTCCCACCTTGTACATGTAACATACCGTGTCTCTTCCCTGGGGTGAAGAGCCTGTGAGGTTGGGAGAGGGGAGACTTTGCCTTGAGGAAGCCCCCCAGGGCTCCCAACAATCTGTATACGGAACTGATTCCCAATACTGGCTGTTACTTGCTCTGTGACTTTAGGCAAGCCACTGCCGCTCTCTGGGCCTTGGTCATCATAGATAGGTAATAATGCATGCCTCATGGGGGTGTGAAGATGGAATAAGATGCTGTGTGGAGTGTGCCTTGCACGGTGACTACAGCATCCAATAAAGGGCAGATTCGCTTTTTACAAGCCTCAGTCAAACTTTCTCAGGAGGAAATGGAAAACATGCTTTCTTTTCCATGGAAAATGACTTCCCATTTCCATGGGGGCGGGGGGAGGAAGGGGAGAAGGAGGAGGAGAGCAGCATCTGTGGTGAGCCCACCATAGGCCCCAGGAGGGCTGTGCTCAGACTTCCAGCCCATTGTGGCATTTAAACCTCATGACCATGAGGATGATTGATCTCATTTTGCCGATGAGGAAACTGAGGTTCAGGAAGGTTAAGGAACTTCCTAGCTCAGTGTCATACTGTTAAGGAATATGGGACCAGGGCTGGGACCTAGGCCCAGTGACTGCAAAGTCTGGGCTTTTTCATGGGTACTTGAGGGCTGGGAAAAGTCAAGGCTGTGGCCCTACCTGCTCCCAATGGGGCCTTTGACCTCATTTCTTGCTCTTTCCAGAGGCTGTCACCAGGGTAGAGGTGGGTAGGTGGAAGTGATGGTGGAAGAGTCAGTGAGAGGTGTCCAGGAGTGCCCTGGAGCTTGAAGGATTTCGGTTAGACTTTCAGGAAGAATACAGGTACTGAATGCTCAGGGTGGCTGCAAGGAGCCTGTGGGGACTTCTTCCCAGGGGCACTCAGAGACTATGAGGAGTTAGGCTCCCCTCACACACAGTCAGCCTGAGCTTGGGAGGAGAACAAAGGTTGGTTCTTTGGGGAGGCAGAGGTGTCGTTAGATTGGCCTCTGCAGGGACCTGCCAGCCAATATTGGATGGACAGGCCACCTCTGATTTTGCTGGTGCAACTAGTTGGTCAAGTTCACAGGTTCCATACACCATTTGTAAGCAGAGTGACTTTGGACAAGCCACCTAACTCCCTGTGCCTCAGTTTTCTTATCTGTTAAAATAGGGAGAAGAAAATCTGTTTCATAGGTGGTGTGAGCATTAAATGAGATAAATCCTTTATAGCGTTTAGTCAACTGCTTAACACGAGAAAAATCACCCAGTACATGGTAATCACTGTTACGAATTGCCTGAGAAGGCAAGAGGAAACAGCACACTTTTTCAACCTGGAGTCCCACCTGGCAGTGCTGAGTGGCCTATCCTTTTTTTTTTTTAATGTTTTATTTTTATTTTTGAGAGAGAGAGAGAGAGACAAAGCATGAGCGGGGAAGGGGCAGAGAGAGAGGGAGACACAGGATCCAAAGCAGGCTCCAGTCTCTGTGGTCAGCACAGAGCCTGATGCAGGGCTTGAACCCACGAACTGTGAGATCATGACCTGAGCCGAATGCCAAAGTCAGACGCTCAGCTGACTGAGCTACCCAGGCACCCCTTGAGTGCCCTTAGTCCTGCCTCTCCCCTTCTGTGAGATCTTGAGAAAATCCACAAAACCTCTCTAGGCATCAGTTTCTTTAACTACCAGATAGGATCTCAGTCCTGCTCTTCTGGGGGCAGAGAGACATCAATGGCCAGAAATGTGTTATAGATGCTCTGTGTTGGAGCAGACAGAGTCCATCCTCCATCCTATTCACATGGCATCCCTTATGGGGCTCCCCATAATAATCTTTGTCCTCACCCCCATAATAAATTGAAAAAACATTAATTGAACCCTCCTCTGGTGCTGGGCTCTGTGCCCATGTTACCAGTAGTACTTGTTGGGCACTAGCTCTGTGTTCTTAATGCTGCAGGACCATCCATAACCTGCACAAACCTGGGAGCAAGGACAATTATTGCTCCCCCTGTATAGATGAGGACGATGCAAGCTTTGGGCTCTTAGGTAACTTGTCCAAGGTCACAGAGGAATACAGGCATCCAGCTAAAACTCAAACACACCCCCTTATGCCTCCAAAGCTGCATTTCTCACTCCCTCCATTCTGTTACTTCCTGCTGGATCCACAGGGCACTCCTGGGAACTCAGGGTTATTGTCATTTCTACAAATGAGCAGCCAAGATTCCCAGAAGTTTAATGTCTTGTCCAATGCCCTTCCACTGGCAGGTGGCCCAATCCAGGTATCTCTGACCCTGCAACCCTGCTCCCTCCTGCCCTAGTGATACCTCACCCCTGTGGGACACAGATGTCTTTGATCCTAGGATCTGTTTTCCTGTTTTCTTTGCTACCCTCTGTATCCCTGAGCAAGCCTTTGATTTCCAGTGATTCTGCGAGCTGGGGAGCTTTGTAACTTATAGAGTTGCTGAGGAAAGAGTTCTTGCCTGGGCCACAATCCCAGAACTGAGCTCTATGCAGTGACATCCAAGGATTGTTGAAGGAGTCACAGTCCCCACAGCACATTATCCGATGCTGGCCCTTACCTTTGACAAGTAAACTCTCACTGAGCCCATTTCACAGATGAAACAGCTGTTGCTCAGAGAGCCTGAGTCGGACCTTGTCATCGAGGAGCTGGAGCAGCTGAGACTTGGCTGACTTGGCCAATGGACCTGACTGGCTCCAGTCTCTGGCAGAACAAGAGGTGAGTGCAGGGACAGAGAAAGAGCGGGGGAGTGGGGGAAGCGAAGTTCAAAGCAGAGCTGGCCCCTGGGGGCTTCAAGAGCCCCTTCGTGCTTGTGGGGGTCTGAAGAAGGGGACAGAGAGATCTGTTGGCACTTTCAGTGCCCTCAGCTGCTGGCGCCAGGCTGGCACCCCCTCTTGGTGCCAGTGAGATTGGTTGCTGATTAGCCTCTTGGCCCACTCTGCTACCTTCCCAGTAGGGCTGTCCCTGAGCCCAGGGGTGATGGAACAACTGAGGTGATCAAGGGGGGGACCCAGCAGCAGAAGGGGAGCAGGGCAGAGAGGTTGTTCTCTTGAAATCTCAGGGCTTCTATCTCTGTCAGTTCGGGTGTGGTGCGGGAGGTGGGTGTTAGGGCCCCTCCAGCCCTTATGGAATGAAGTGTTTATTTTCCCCAGTGGGTAAAGCAGGCAGTGGAGGGTGGGGAAAGAGGAGAGGCAGAAGGAGTGGAAACTTGGAGAAACCCAGGAATGGAAGGAAAGAGACCATGGAGGCCCAGTGGCAGCCTGAAAGGGGGCTGCAGATTGTGACTGGAAGGAGAGCTTGTGTCTCTGGAGTGCTGGTGAGGCTCCAGGGTCTCCATCTCTGTGGAGAAAAAATTGGAGTCTATTGCACAGGGAGAAGGCCCAGCTTTCTCTCAAATCCCTTTTGGGGACAGAGTGGGGGAGCAGTCAGGGCTTCTCCAGGCCAGGGACCCTCCCCTTCTCCTAGTTCAGATCCAGAGGCTCTCACTCCCTACCACAGCACCTCCCACCTTCTGGCTTTGCACCTAGGAGAAGCCTCAGGTTCCTAGAACATGATTCTCAGGATAATGGGCTACCAGGCTTCAGCCTCACATCCAGATGGGGAAACCGAGGCCCTGGCAGGTTTGATTAGATGAAGTTTGGTTCATCTGAATTGTGGTTGAGTAGTGGCACAATCTAGAGTCCAGTGATGCCAAGTCCTGGCTGAGTTTTGGTCCTTATTATCCTTCTAGGAGGATGGGGGGACATATCCAAGCCCCTTTTTATCCCAACACCACACAGGGGACTTTCTGGGGGGAGTGAGTGAGTCTAAGAGGCAATGGGGGAGTGGAGGAAGGGCAGGATGCATTTATCAGGGGCCTCCGGGGGGCGGGCATTTTATATACTTGCCCTTTTGACTCATCACCATCTGTGGGGCAGAAATTATGACTCCCATTTTACATGGGAGGAAAGCCAGACTTGGAAAGGTTAATTAAATAGCTCATGGTCGCTCAACCAGTGAGTGATAGCAATCAGGATTCGAATCCAGGTCTGGCCCCAAACCTGGATGCTTCCCATGCTGCTGTGTGCATGGGATTAGGAGTGGACATGGAGGGAGAGCAGCTGCCTTCAAACTGGGGCACAGGCCGGGAGTGGGGGGATTCCTGGCGTCCAACACAGCAGGGTGGGCAGATCCCTTGTGCACTCAGACCTGGAAAGCCTCAGCTAGAATCCTGGCTTTGTCGCTCCTCACCTGTGTTTGGCTGGGCGAGACCCTTCTCTTCTCTGAGCCACTCGCAGGAAGATGGGGCCCTGAGGTGTCTCCGGGATGTTTGGTAAGCGAATGAATGAAAAAGCAACTCAAAGTGTGAGGAGGAAGCCCATTTATTCTAACTTGGGTCTAAGGCTGAAGTGCCACCTTTGACTGGGGACAGCATCCCTGCAGGGACCCCACCCTGAATCTCTGTCCCTCTCAACCCACCTAAATGGGGTCCCCCAGCCCTCCCTGCACATCACGTGGACACCAAGAGACCCAGCTGATAGGCAGTAGGTGGGGGTGCACATACTGGTGGCCCCAATTCTGGGGGCTGTTTGTCACACTATGGCATCTCCTTCCCTATGAAGTCACCCTGAGATCTCTCTTTCTGCGCTAGGTTAGCTGCTGTTAATTAAACCAATTGTTGGACTTAATGCCCATCCCATTAACATGTCTCCTAGACCCATTAATCACCCACCAGTGGAAGAAGGGGGTGGGAGGTGCGGGTGGGGGCAGAGGGAGAATCCTGAAAATTGAGCCTGGCAGCCTCAGGAAGAAAAGGGGCCTGAGAGACTCAAGCCCATCCCTTGTTCCCTTTTGGGAGTCTTGGAAGCTTCACTCCAGCCTCAGAATTCCCAAAGCCTGCTGCTGCTACATCCTGTGAGGTTCAACTGTGGCCTTTGGCTGCCATGACCCTCGGGACCTCTTTACCATTCAGCTTCCCTGGGGCCTCTGGGGCAGGACTAGTGAGAGCAGAGGTGATTGCATGGGTTCAAGGGTGGGGGGGCTAAGAGCTCATTCTGGGGGTCGGGAAGGAAGGCTGGATGGGAGTGAGGGTTCCTGCTGGAGAGCCAGAGTTATCCCCTCTCCACCCATGCACATCCGTCCCAGTCCTGTTCCCTCTGCTGCTCCTTGCGGCCAGGTGGGGCTCCCCCAACACCTCGCCTCTCTGCTCAGGCTTTCCTGGGGTGGGTGGACATAGAGGCAGATTCTGGGCCCGCAGGGGGATGCTCAGACCTCTGCTGGGCCTCCCCTTGGTGACTTCTTCCTTCCTGCCTCCCTCCTGGCAGACCTGCCCCCTCCTGGCAGTGTCAGGGGCCAGCTGGGGCAGGGAGGGAGCTAGGGTGGGGCCAGCAGAAGGTGCATAAATCATTATTGGCGAAGACCTCAGCCCTGAGCCGCCGGGTGGAGGCTGCTGCTCACGGTTCAGGCCAGGGCATAAATCATAATTCCCCTACAATAGATCCTTTTGCAGCCGCCATCAGGAAAACTGTGTTGGTTTTATCGATTTTTTGACACGGGGGCCTAGGCAGCGGGCGGCTCCTGAATCATTATGAAATGAAACTGATTAGGAATTCATGGAATACTAAATAAACTTTACGAGCCCGTTGTAAGTTTTTTGATGCATGGGGAGCGGAAAATGAAAACTAATGATATAAAAATTACACAGCGTGCTGAGTATTATTATACTGCTATTGATTTGTTTCAAACTGTACATCAAAATCGAAGAGGGCTAGGGCAGCTCCTGCAGCGATGCTGGGGGTGTTTGGACTCACCGGGGCTAGAAGACTTTTTTCCCTGTTTTTATTTATTTTTTCCTTTCTCCTTCCTCTATCCACCCTGCTCTGAAATCTGACTCCTTTCTCCCTCCCTCTGTTCTTCCAGAGAAGGCCCCAAGGGGTCACCTAGCCACCCACCCACTGAGCAGCCTCCCCCTCAGCTTGGAACCTGGACCCTGGCTCAACTTGAATTCCTGGCCTCCACTGGTCTTTTTCTCTGGAGCTGCATTTTCAGTCTGTGAGTTTTTCCTTTTCCCTTCTGCCTTTCCTTTGTCTCTCTAGGGGAGGACAGTGTGATTTGGGGAAAAGAGCTGAAGATCTGTTAGCATCTTGCTATGTGACCTTGGGCATGCCACTTTACCTCTCTGGATATCAAAAAGATTGGACTCATTAGATTGGGTTTCTCAAAGTATGGTCTGTTGACAGTCCACATGTCATCTTCAGGGCTTGTCAAAAATACTCATCTCTGGGCCCCTCCTTAGATGAAATGGCTCTGAATCTTGGGAAGGGGATCTGGGAATCTGCATTTTACTAAATACCCCATGTGATTCCCATGCATGTTTGATGTGTACAATGAGTACAGTGACATGTCTGACCCACTTATCCCTTGGGGTTATCAGAAGTGGCCTTAAAACTGTGAACGTCACCCTCTGTGTTAGACAGCTTTTGCTAGTTTATGATGCAGTAACAAACGATCCTCAAGTCTCACTGGCTTATAGGAACAAAGTTAATTTTTTGCTTACAGCCCATGACATTTGTGGCTCAGCTCTATGTATCTTCATTCTGGGTTTTAGACCAAAAAAGCAGTCCCAATCAAAGACATGTAATTCCAGGGGCACCTGGGTGGCTCAGTCAGTTGAGCGTCCAACTTCAGCTCAGGTCATGGTCTCGCGATTTGTGGGTTCGAGCCCCGCGTTGGGCTCTGTGCTGACAGCTCAGAGCCTGGAGCGTGCTTCAGATTCTGTGTCCCCCTCTCTCTCCGCCCACCCCTACTTGTGCTCTGTCTCTCTCTGTCTTTCAAAAATGGATGAACATAAAAAGAAAAAAAGACATGTTATTCCAGTGGCAGAGAGAAAAGAGCAAGAAAGATGGTGGAAATACGTGACATTGTTGAAGTTTTTGCTTGGATGTGGCATATGTCACTTCTGCTCCTACTCCATTTGCCGAAAGGAGTCATATCCTCAAGTCCAATGTCAATGGAGCAGAAAGTACACTTCTTCCAATGGAGGGTGGGCACCAGGGAGAGGCCCCATAGGGATAAGTTGGGAGAGAAGGCTGTGGATATTGTAATATATGATACCACACCCTCCTGGTTTGGTCTTGGGTCCAGGCTTTGCCAGGATTTGGGGTCCAGCATCTTATTTGGATGGACCGACGGGATTTGACCCAGTGCAATTAGGAATGGTGCTGGTGCTTTACAGGTGTGCCCATGCTACACAATCATGTGTCTCTGTGACAGTTGTCGACGGACTTCTTCTGCCTGCTCTGATTCTGGCCTTTCTCTCAGGACTCCTCTGTGGGCATGCTTCAGCCCTTTGTCTCTCTTTGTTTCCTTCAATTCTGCTTCCCTGCTGGAGAGGCCTGTAAACACCCACCCTGGCTCCTCAATGGAACTGCTGTAACAATTAAAATCCTCTTGTAAGAAATGTCCTTTAACCTCTAAGTTCAGAATATAAATTTAGGTTTTGTGTATTGGATTTTCTTAAAGTGGAACACACACAGTAGCTTTCTTTTTAGCAAGTGCCTGACTTTTTCACAAGAGATACTCACGAAAGTTATCTCTTTTGCTCATTGTTCTTGTTAGGTTCAACTTCATATCAGCCTGAGTCTCAGAAAGGTTGAACTCTCGCCCTGGACACATGGTGTATCATTCCCAGAATCACATTATTGCCCATCTCTGGGCATCCCCATATATACCTGATGTACAGGGATCACTTGTGGCGGGGTGGGGGGTACTGTATTGATTTGGGTCCAGGAGATGTCAAGGATGTGAATGGCACAAGTCCTTGGGGAACTCAGTATCTCTCTGAGGACACAGAAACGTACACACACACACACACACACACATACGCTCACTACATATACACTTTGCATATAAACCTTTTTAGAACTAGACAAAATGGATCACACAATGGTCCAGAAAGAACACAGGAGTAAGAGTCTTAAGGTTTGAGTTCAAATCTCAGTTCTGCTCCTATCTCAGAGGCTTTGGATAAATCATTTCTTCTTCTTCTTCTTCTTCTTCTTCTTCTTCTTCTTCTTCTTCTT